>NW_028232003.1:657500-919323 GCF_054491065.1 Syngnathus leptorhynchus
GTCCCACCGGGATTTGAACTCGGGTCGCTGGGGTGAGAGTCCAGAGCACTATCCACTATACCATGAAGACTTCACTAGTGTTGCAGGGAAGGAATGTACACTATATGGTTTAATGGAGCATTCTCTGACTCCACCACCAGCTCTGCCTCTGACTTCAGCTCCACCTCTGACTTCAGCACCGCCTCCAGCTCTGCCTCTGACTTCAGCTCCGCCTCCAGCTCTGCCTCTGACTTCAGCCCCACTTCCGCCTTTGACTGTGCCTCCAGCTCCAGACCTGCTCTGCCTCTGCCTTCAGCTCCGCCTCCAGCTCCACACCAGTCTCTGACTTCAGCTCCACCTCCAACCCTGACTTCAGCTCTACCTCTGACTCCAGCTCCACACCAGTCTCTGACTTCAGCTCCACCTCTGACTCCAGCCCCACACCAGCTTTGCATCTGACTCCAACTTCATCTCCGCCTCTGACTTCAGTTCCACACCAGCTCTACCTATGACTTCATTTCTGCCTCTGACTCCAGCTCTACACCATCTCTGCCTCTGACTTCAGCCCCACTTCCGCCTCCAACTCCGACGCCAGCTCCACACCAGCTCTACCTCTGACTTCAGCTCCGCCTCTGACTCCAGCTCCACACCAGTTCTGCCTCTGACTTCAGCCCCACTTCCGCCTCCAACTCCACACCAGTTTCTGACTTCAGCTCCGCCTCTGACTCCAGCTCCACACCAGTTCTGCATCTGACCACAACTTCAGTTCCATCTCACACTACAGCTCCTCCTCCAACTCCAGTTCCACACCATCTCTGCCACTTACTTCAGCTCCGCTTCCAATTCCGGCGCCACACCAAATCTGCCTCTGACTTCAGGTCCGCCTCTGACTTCAGGTCCGCCTACAGCTCCAGCTCCGCCTCCAACACCTTTTCCATGATGACATATTTTCTTTGGTCCCACCGGGATTTGAACTCGGGTCGCTGGGGTGAGAGTCCAGAGCACTATCCACTATACCATTAAGACTTCACTAGTGTTGCAGGGAAGGAATGTACACTATATGGTTTAATGGAGCATTCTCTGACTCCACCACCAACTCTGCCTCTGACTTCAGCTCCACCTCTGACTTCAGCACCGCCTCCAGCTCTGCCTCTGACTTCAGCCCCACTTCCGCCTTTGACTCTGCCTCCAGCTCCAGACCTGCTCTGCCTCTGCCTTCAGCTCCGCCTCCAGCTCCACACCAGTCTCTGACATCAGCTCCACCTCCAACCCTGACTTCAGCTCTACCTCTGACTCCAGCTCCACACCAGTCTCACTTCAGCTCCACCTCTGACTTCAGCTCCACACCAGCTCTGCCTCCAACTCCAGCCCCACACCAGCTTTGCATCTGACTCCTACTTCATCTCCGCCTCTGACTTCAGCTCCACACCAGCTCTACCTCTGACTTCATTTCTGCCTCTGACTCCAGCTCTACACAATCTCTGCCTCTGACTTCAGCCGGGATTTGAACTCGGGTCGCTGGGGTGAGAGTCCAGAGCACTATCCATTATACCATGAAGACTTCACTAGTGTTGCAGGGAAGGAATGTACACTATATGGTTTAATGGAGCATTCTCTGACTCCACCACCAGCTCTGCCTCTGACTTCAGCTACACCTCTGACTTCAGCACCGCCTCCAGCTCTGCCTCTGACTTCAGCTGCGCCTCCAGCTCTGCCTCTGACTTCAGCCCCACTTCCGCCTTTGACTGTGACTCCAGCTCCAGACCTGCTCTGCCTCTGCCTTCAGCTCCGCCTCCAGCTCCACACCAGTCTCTGACTTCAGCTCCACCTCCAACCCTGACTTCAGCTCTACCTCTGACTCCAGCTCCACACCAGTCTCTGACTTCAGCTCCACCTCTGACTCCAGCCCCACACCAGCTTTGCATCTGACTCCAACTTCATCTCCGCCTCTGACTTCAGCTCCACACCAGCTCTACCTCTGACTTCATTTCTGCCTCTGACTCCAGCTCTACACGATCTCTGCCTCTGACTTCAGCCCCACTTCCGCCTCCAACTCCGCCGCCAGCTCCACACCAGTTTCTGACTTCAGTTCCGCCTCTGACTCCAGCTCCACACCAGTTCTGCATCTGACCACAACTTCAGTTTCATCTCTGACTACAGCTTCTCCTCCAACTCCAGCTCCACACCATCTCTGCCACTGACTTCAGCTCCGCCTCCAATTTCGGCACCACACCAAATCTGCCTCTGACTTCAGCTCCGCCTCTGACTTCAGCTCCGCCTACAGCTCCAGCTCCGCCACCAACGCCTTTTCCATGATGACATATTTTCTTTGGTCCCACCGGGATTTGAACTCGGGTCGCTGGGGTGAGAGTCCAGAGCACTATCCACTATACCATGAAGACTTCACTAGTGTTGCAGGGAAGGAATGTACACTATATGGTTTAATGGAGCATTCTCTGACTCCACCACCAGCTCTGCCTCTGACTGCAGCTCCACCTCTGACTTCAGCACCGCCTCCAGCTCTGCCTCTGACTTCAGCTCCGCCTCCAGCTCTGCCTCTGACTTCAGCCCCACTTCCGCCTTTGACTGTGCCTCCAGCTCCAGACCTGCTCTGCCTCTTCCTTCAGCTCCGCCTCCAGCTCCACACCAGTCTCTGACTTCAGCTCCACCTCCAACCCTGACTTCAGCTCTACCTCTGACTCCAGCTCCACACCAGTCTCTGACTTCAGCTCCACCTCTGACTCCAGCCCCACACCAGCTTTGCATCTGACTCCAACTTCATCTCCGCCTCTGACTTCAGTTCCACACCAGCTCTACCTATGACTTCATTTCTGCCTCTGACTCCAGCTCTACACCATCTCTGCCTCTGACTTCAGCCCCACTTCCGCCTCCAACTCCGACGCCAGCTCCACACCAGCTCTACCTCTGACTTCAGCTCCGCCTCTGACTCCAGCTCCACACCAGTTCTGCCTCTGACTTCAGCTCCGCCTCCAGCTCTGCCTCTGACTTCAGCCCCACTTCCGCCTTTGACTGTGCCTCCAGCTCCAGACCTGCTCTGCCTCTGCCTTCAGCTCCGCCTCCAGCTCCACACCAGTCTCCGACTTCAGCTCCACCTACAACCCTGACTTCAGCTCTACCTCTGACTCCAGCTCCACACCAGTCTCACTTCAGCTCCACCTCTGACACCAGCCCCACACCAGATTTGCATCTGACTCCAACTTCATCTCCGCCTCTGACCTCAGCTCCACACCAGCTCTACCTCTGACTTCATGTCTGCCTCTGACTCCAGCTCTACACGATCACTGCCTCTGACTTCAGCCCCACTTCCGCCTCCAACTCCACACCAGTTTCTGACTTCAGCTCCGCCTCTGACTCCAGCTCCACACCACTTTTGCATCTGACCACAACTTCAGTTCCATCTCACACAACAGCTCCTCCTCCAACTCCAGTTCCACACCATCTCTGCCACTTACTTCAGCTCCGCTTCCAATTCCGGCGCCACACCAAATCTGCCTCTGACTTCAGGTCCGCCTCTGACTTCAGCTCCGCCTACAGCTCCAGCTCCGCCTCCAACACCTTTTCCATGATGACATATTTTCTTTGGTCCCACCGGGATTTGAACTCGGGTCGCTGGGGTGAGAGTCCAGAGCACTATCCACTATACCATTAAGACTTCACTAGTGTTGCAGGGAAGGAATGTACACTATATGGTTTAATGGAGCATTCTCTGACTCCACCACCAACTCTGCCTCTGACTTCAGCTCCATCTCTGACTTCAGCACCGCCTCCAGCTCTGCCTCTGACTTCAGCTCCGCCTCCAGCTCTGCCTCTGACTTCAGCCCCACTTCCGCCTTTGACTCTGCCTCCAGCTCCAGACCTGCTCTGCCTCTGCCTTCAGCTCCGCCTCCAGCTCCACACCAGTTTCTGACATCAGCTCCACCTCCAACCCTGACTTCAGCTCTACCTCTGACTCCAGCTCCACACCAGTCTCACTTCAGCTCCACCTCTGACTTCAGCTCCACACCAGCTCTGCCTCCAACTCCAGCCCCACACCAGCTTTGCATCTGACTCCTACTTCATCTCCGCCTCTGACTTCAGCTCCACACCAGCTCTACCTCTGACTTCATTTCTGCCTCTGACTCCAGTTCTACACAATCTCTGCCTCTGACTTCAGCCGGGATTTGAACTCGGGTCGCTGGGGTGAGAGTCCAGAGCACTATCCACTATACCATGAAGACTTCACTAGTGTTGCAGGGAAGGAATGTACACTATATGGTTTAATGGAGCATTCTCTGACTCCACCACCAGCTCTGCCTCTGACTTCAGCTCCACCTCTGACTACAGCACCGCCTCCAGCTCTGCCTCTGACTTCAGCTCCGTCTCCAGCTCTGCCTCTGACTTCAGCCCCACTTCCGCCTTTGACTGTGCCTCCAGCTCCAGACCTGCTCTGCCTCTGCCTTCAGCTCCGCCTCCAGCTCCACACCAGTCTCTGACTTCAGCTCCACCTCCAACCCTGACTTCAGCTGTACCTCTGACTCCAGCTCCACACCAGTCTCTGACTTCAGCTCCACCTCTGACTCCAGCCCCACACCAGCTTTGCATCTGACTCCAACTTCATCTCCGCCTCTGACTTCAGTTCCACACCAGCTCTACCTATGACTTCATTTCTGCCTCTGACTCCAGCTCTACACCATCTCTGCCTCTGACTTCAGCCCCACTTCCGCCTCCAACTCCGACGCCAGCTCCACACCAGCTCTACCTCTGACTTCAGCTCCGCCTCTGACTCCAGCTCCACACCAGTTCTGCCTCTGACTTCAGCCCCACTTCCGCCTCCAACTCCACACCAGTTTCTGACTTCAGCTCCGCCTCTGACTCCAGCTCCACACCAGTTCTGCATCTGACCACAACTTCAGTTCCATCTCACACTACAGCTCCTCCTCCAACTCCAGTTCCACACCATCTCTGCCACTTACTTCAGCTCCGCTTCCAATTCCGGCGCCACACCAAATCTGCCTCTGACTTCAGGTCCGCCTCTGACTTCAGCTCCGCCTACAGCTCCAGCTCCGCCTCCAACACCTTTTCCATGATGACATATTTTCTTTGGTCCCACCGGGATTTGAACTCGGGTCGCTGGGGTGAGAGTCCAGAGCACTATCCACTATACCATTAAGACTTCACTAGTGTTGCAGGGAAGGAATGTACACTATATGGTTTAATGGAGCATTCTCTGACTCCACCACCAGCTCTGCCTCTGACTTCAGCTACACCTCTGACTTCAGCACCGCCTCCAGCTCTGCCTCTGACTTCAGCTCCGCCTCCAGCTCTGCCTCTGACTTCAGCCCCACTTCCGCCTTTGACTCTGCCTCCAGCTCCAGACCTGCTCTGCCTCTGCCTTCAGCTCCGCCTCCAGCTCCACACCAGTCTCTGACATCAGCTCCACCTCCAACCCTGACTTCAGCTCTACCTCTGACTCCAGCTCCACACCAGTCTCACTTCAGCTCCACCTCTGACTTCAGCTCCACACCAGCTCTGCCTCCAACTCCAGCCCCACACCAGCTTTGCATCTGACTCCTACTTCATCTCCGCCTCTGACTTCAGCTCCACACCAGCTCTACCTCTGACTTCATTTCTGCCTCTGACTCCAGCTCTACACAATCTCTGCCTCTGACTTCAGCCGGGATTTGAACTCGGGTCGCTGGGGTGAGAGTCCAGAGCACTATCCACTATACCATGAAGACTTCACTAGTGTTGCAGGGAAGGAATGTACACTATATGGTTTAATGGAGCATTCTCTGCCTCTGACTTCAGCTCCACCTCTGACTTCAGCACCGCCTCCAGCTCTGCCTCTGACTTCAGCTCCGCCTCCAGCTCTGCCTCTGACTTCAGCCCCACTTCCGCCTTTGACTGTGCCTCCAGCTCCAGACCTGCTCTGCCTCTGCCTTCAGCTCCGCCTCCAGCTCCACACCAGTCTCTGACTTCAGCTCCACCTCCAACCCTGACTTCAGCTGTACCTCTGACTCCAGCTCCACACCAGTCTCTGACTTCAGCTCCACCTCTGACTCCAGCCCCACACCAGCTTTGCATCTGACTCCAACTTCATCTCCGCCTCTGACTTCAGTTCCACACCAGCTCTACCTATGACTTCATTTCTGCCTCTGACTCCAGCTCTACACCATCTCTGCCTCTGACTTCAGCCCCACTTCCGCCTCCAACTCCGACGCCAGCTCCACACCAGCTCTACCTCTGACTTCAGCTCCGCCTCTGACTCCAGCTCCACACCAGTTCTGCCTCTGACTTCAGCCCCACTTCCGCCTCCAACTCCACACCAGTTTCTGACTTCAGCTCCGCCTCTGACTCCAGCTCCACACCAGTTCTGCATTTGACCACAACTTCAGTTCCATCTCACACTACAGCTCCTCCTCCAACTCCAGTTCCACACCATCTCTGCCACTTACTTCAGCTCCGCTTCCAATTCCGGCGCCACACCAAATCTGCCTCTGACTTCAGGTCCGCCTCTGACTTCAGCTCCGCCTACAGCTCCAGCTCCGCCTCCAACACCTTTTCCATGATGACATATTTTCTTTGGTCCCACCGGGATTTGAACTCGGGTCGCTGGGGTGAGAGTCCAGAGCACTATCCACTATACCATTAAGACTTCACTAGTGTTGCAGGGAAGGAATGTACACTATATGGTTTAATGGAGCATTCTCTGACTCCACCACCAACTCTGCCTCTGACTTCAGCTCCACCTCTGACTTCAGCACCGCCTCCAGCTCTGCCTCTGACTTCAGCTCCGCCTCCAGCTCTGCCTCTGACTTCAGCCCCACTTCCGCCTTTGACTCTGCCTCCAGCTCCAGACCTGCTCTGCCTCTGCCTTCAGCTCCGCTTCCAGCTCCACACCAGTCTCTGACATCAGCTCCACCTCCAACCCTGACTTCAGCTCTACCTCTGACTCCAGCTCCACACCAGTCTCACTTCAGCTCCACCTCTGACTTCAGCTCCACACCAGCTCTGCCTCCAACTCCAGCCCCACACCAGCTTTGCATCTGACTCCTACTTCATCTCCGCCTCTGACTTCAGCTCCACACCAGCTCTACCTCTGACTTCATTTCTGCCTCTGACTCCAGCTCTACACAATCTCTGCCTCTGACTTCAGCCGGGATTTGAACTCGGGTCGCTGGGGTGAGAGTCCAGAGCACTATCCATTATACCATGAAGACTTCACTAGTGTTGCAGGGAAGGAATGTACACTATATGGTTTAATGGAGCATTCTCTGACTCCACCACCAGCTCTGCCTCTGACTTCAGCTACACCTCTGACTTCAGCACCGCCTCCAGCTCTGCCTCTGACTTCAGCTGCGCCTCCAGCTCTGCCTCTGACTTCAGCTGCGCCTCCAGCTCTGCCTCTGACTTCAGCCCCACTTCCGCCTTTGACTGTGACTCCAGCTCCAGACCTGCTCTGCCTCTGCCTTCAGCTCCGCCTCCAGCTCCACACCAGTCTCTGACTTCAGCTCCACCTCCAACCCTGACTTCAGCTCTACCTCTGACTCCAGCTCCACACCAGTCTCTGACTTCAGCTCCACCTCTGACTCCAGCCCCACACCAGCTTTGCATCTGACTCCAACTTCATCTCCGCCTCTGACTTCAGCTCCACACCAGCTCTACCTCTGACTTCATTTCTGCCTCTGACTCCAGCTCTACACCATCTCTGCCTCTGACTTCAGCCCCACTTCCGCCTCCAACTCCGCCGCCAGCTCCACACCAGTTTCTGACTTCAGCTCCGCCTCTGACTCCAGCTCCACACCAGTTCTGCATCTGACCACAACTTCAGTTTCATCTCTGACTACAGCTTCTCCTCCAACTCCAGCTCCACACCATCTCTGCCACTGACTTCAGCTCCGCCTCCAATTTCGGCACCACACCAAATCTGCCTCTGACTTCAGCTCCGCCTCTGACTTCAGCTCCGCCTACAGCTCCAGCTCCGCCACCAACGCCTTTTCCATGATGACATATTTTCTTTGGTCCCACCGGGATTTGAACTCGGGTCGCTGGGGTGAGAGTCCAGAGCACTATCCACTATACCATGAAGACTTCACTAGTGTTGCAGGGAAGGAATGTACACTATATGGTTTAATGGAGCATTCTCTGACTCCACCACCAGCTCTGCCTCTGACTTCAGCTCCACCTCTGACTTCAGCACCGCCTCCAGCTCTGCCTCTGACTTCAGCTCCGCCTCCAGCTCTGCCTCTGACTTCAGCCCCACTTCCGCCTTTGACTGTGCCTCCAGCTCCAGACCTGCTCTGCCTCTGCCTTCAGCTCCGCCTCCAGCTCCACACCAGTCTCTGACTTCAGCTCCACCTCCAACCCTGACTTCAGCTCTACCTCTGACTCCAGCTCCACACCAGTCTCTGACTTCAGCTCCACCTCTGACTCCAGCCCCACACCAGCTTTGCATCTGACTCCAACTTAATCTCCGCCTCTGACTTCAGTTCCACACCAGCTCTACCTATGACTTCATTTCTGCCTCTGACTCCAGCTCTACACCATCTCTGCCTCTGACTTCAGCCCCACTTCCGCCTCCAACTCCGACGCCAGCTCCACACCAGCTCTACCTCTGACTTCAGCTCCGCCTCTGACTCCAGCTCCACACCAGTTCTGCCTCTGACTTCAGCCCCACTTCCGCCTCCAACTCCACACCAGTTTCTGACTTCAGCTCCGATTCTGACTCCAGCTCCACACCAGTTCTGCATCTGACCACAACTTCAGTTCCATCTCACACTACAGCTCCGCCTCCAACTCCAGTTCCACACCATCTCTGCCACTTACTTCAGCTCCGCTTCCAATTCCGGCGCCACACCAAATCTGCCTCTGACTTCAGGTCCGCCTCTGACTTCAGCTCCGCCTACAGCTCCAGCTCCGCCTCCAACACCTTTTCCATGATGACATATTTTCTTTGGTCCCACCGGGATTTGAACTCGGGTCGCTGGGGTGAGAGTCCAGAGCACTATCCACTATACCATAAAGACTTCACTAGTGTTGCAGGGAAGGAATGTACACTATATGGTTTAATGGAGCATTCTCTGACTCCACCACCAACTCTGCCTCTGACTTCAGCTCCACCTCTGACTTCAGCACCGCCTCCAGCTCTGCCTCTGACTTCAGCTCCGCCTCCAGCTCTGCCTCTGACTTCAGCCCCACTTCCGCCTTTGACTCTGCCTCCAGCTCCAGACCTGCTCTGCCTCTGCCTTCAGCTCCGCCTCCAGCTCCACACCAGTCTCTGACATCAGCTCCACCTCCAACCCTGACTTCAGCTCTACCTCTGACTCCAGCTCCACACCAGTCTCACTTCAGCTCCACCTCTGACTTCAGCTCCACACCAGCTCTGCCTCCAACTCCAGCCCCACACCAGCTTTGCATCTGACTCCTACTTCATCTCCGCCTCTGACTTCAGCTCCACACCAGCTCTACCTCTGACTTCATTTCTGCCTCTGACTCCAGCTCTACACAATCTCTGCCTCTGACTTCAGCCGGGATTTGAACTCGGGTCGCTGGGGTGAGAGTCCAGAGCACTATCCATTATACCATGAAGACTTCACTAGTGTTGCAGGGAAGGAATGTACACTATATGGTTTAATGGAGCATTCTCTGACTCCACCACCAGCTCTGCCTCTGACTTCAGCTACACCTCTGACTTCAGCACCGCCTCCAGCTCTGCTTCTGACTTCAGCTCCGCCTCCAGCTCTGCCTCTGACTTCAGCCCCACTTCCGCCTTTGACTCTGCCTCCAGCTCCAGACCTGCTCTGCCTCTGCCTTCAGCTCCGCCTCCAGCTCCACACCAGTCTCTGACATCAGCTCCACCTCCAACCCTGACTTCAGCTCTACCTCTGACTCCAGCTCCACACCAGTCTCACTTCAGCTCCACCTCTGACTCCAGCCCCACACCAGCTTTGCATCTGACTCCAATTTCATCTCCGCCTCTGACTTCAGCTCCACACCAGCTCTACCTCTGACTTCATTTCTGCCTCTGACTCCAGCTCTACACCATCTCTGCCTCTGACTTCAGCCCCAATTCCGCCTCACACTCCGCCGCCAGCTCCACACCAGTTTCTGACTTCAGCTCCACCTCTGACTCCAGCTCCACACCAGTTCTGCATCTGACTTCAACTTCAGTTCCATCTCACACTACAGCTCCTCCTCCAACTCCAGTTCCACACCATCTCTGCCACTGACTTCAGCTCCGCTTCCAATTCCGGCGCCACACCAAATCTGCCTCTGACTTCAGGTCCGCCTCTGACTTCAGCTCCGCCTACAGCTCCAGCTCCGCCTCCAACACCTTTTCCATGATGACATATTTTCTTTGGTCCCACCGGGATTTGAACTCGGGTCGCTGGGGTGAGAGTCCAGAGCACTATCCACTATACCATGAAGACTTCACTAGTGTTTCAGGGAAGGAATGTACACTATATGGTTTAATGGAGCATTCTCTGACTCCACCACCAGCTCTGCCTCTGACTTCAGCTCCACCTCTGACTTCAGCACCGCCTCCAGCTCTGCCTCTGACTTCAGCTCCGCCTCCAGCTCTGCCTCTGACTTCAGCCCCACTTCCGCCTTTGACTGTGCCTCCAGCTCCAGACCTCCTCTGCCTCTGCCTTCAGCTCCGCCTCCAGCTCCACACCAGTCTCTGACTTCAGCTCCACCTCCAACCCTGACTTCAGCTCTACCTCTGACTCCAGCTCCACACCAGTCTCTGACTTCAGCTCCACCCCCACACCAGCTTTGCATCTGACTCCAACTTCAGCTCCACCTCCAACCTTGACTTCAGCTTTACCTCTGACTCCAGCTCCACACCAGTTTCTGACTTCAGCTCCACCTCTGACTCCAGCCCCACACCAGCTTTGCATCTGACTCCAACTTCATCTCCGCCTCTGACTTCAGCTCCACACCAGCTCTACCTCTGACTTCATTTCTGCCTCTGACTCCACAACTTCAGTTCCATCTCTGACCACAGCTTCTCCTCCAACTCCAGCTCCACACCATCTCTGCCACTGACTTCAGCTCCGCCTTCAATTTCGGCACCACACCAAATCTGCCTCTGACTTCAGGTCCGCCTCTGACTTCAGCTCCGCCTACAGCTCCAGCTCCGCCTCCAACACCTTTTCCATGATGACATATTTTCTTTGGTCCCACCGGGATTTGAACTCGGGTCGCTGGGGTGAGAGTCCAGAGCACTATCCACTATACCATGAAGACTTCACTAGTGTTGCAGGGAAGGAATGTACACTATATGGTTTAATGGAGCATTCTCTGACTCCACCACCAGCTCTGCCTCTGACTTCAGCTCCACCTCTGACTTCAGCACCGCCTCCAGCTCTGCCTCTGACTTCAGCTCCGCCTCCAGCTCTGCCTCTGACTTCAGCCCCACTTCCGCCTTTGACTCTGCCTCCAGCTTCAGACCTGTTCTGCCTCTGCCTTCAGCTCTGCCAGCTCCACACCAGTCTCCGACTTCAGCTCCACCTCCAACCCTGACTTCAGCTCTCTCTGACTCCAGCTCCACACCAGTCCCTGACTTCAGCTCCACCTCTGATTTCAGCTCCACACCAGCTCTGCCTCCAACTCCAGCCCATCACCAGCTTTGCATCTGACTCCTACTTCATCTCCGCCTCTGACTTCAGCTCCACACCAGCTCTACCTCTGACTCCAGCTCTACACCATCTCTGCCTCTGACTTCAGCCGGGATTTGAACTCGGGTCGCTGGGGTGAGAGTCCAGAGCACTATCCACTATACCATGAAGACTTCACTAGTGTTTCAGGGAAGGAATGTACACTATATGGTTTAATGGAGCATTCTCTGACTCCACCACCAGCTCTGCCTCTGACTTCAGCTCCACCTCTGACTTCAGCACAACCTCCAGCTCTGCCTCTGACTTCAGCTCCGCCTCCAGCTCTGCCTCTGACTTCAGCCCCACTTCTGCCTTTGACTCTGCCTCCAGCTCCAGACCTGCTCTGCCTCTGCCTTCAGCTCCGCCTCCAGCTCCACACCAGTTTCCGACTTCAGCTCCACCTCCAACCCTGACTTCAGCTCTACCTCTGACTCCAGCTCCACACCAGTCTCTGACTTCAGCTCCACCCCCACACCAGCTTTGCATCTGACTCCAACTTCAGCTCCACCTCCAACCCTGACTTCAGCTTTACCTCTGACTCCAGCTCCACACCAGTCTCTGACTTCAGCTCCACCTCTGACTCCAGCCCCACACCAGCTTTGCATCTGACTCCAACTTCATCTCCGCCTCTGACTTCAGCTCCACACCAGCTCTACCTCTGACTTCATTTCTGCCTCTGACTCCACAACTTCAGTTCCATCTCTGACCACAGCTTCTCCTCCAACTCCAGCTCCACACCATCTCTGCCACTGACTTCAGCTCCGCCTTCAATTTCGGCACCACACCAAATCTGCCTCTGACTTCAGGTCCGCCTCTGACTTCAGCTCCGCCTACAGCTCCAGCTCCGCCTCCAACACCTTTTCCATGATGACATATTTTCTTTGGTCCCACCGGGATTTGAACTCGGGTCGCTGGGGTGAGAGTCCAGAGCACTATCCACTATACCATGAAGACTTCACTAGTGTTGCAGGGAAGGAATGTACACTATATGGTTTAATGGAGCATTCTCTGACTCCACCACCAGCTCTGCCTCTGACTTCAGCTCCACCTCTGACTTCAGCACCGCCTCCAGCTCTGCCTCTGACTTCAGCTCCGCCTCCAGCTCTGCCTCTGACTTCAGCCCCACTTCCGCCTTTGACTCTGCCTCCAGCTTCAGACCTGTTCTGCCTCTGCCTTCAGCTCTGCCTCCAGCTCCACACCAGTCTCCGACTTCAGCTCCACCTCCAACCCTGACTTCAGCTCTCTCTGACTCCAGCTCCACACCAGTCCCTGACTTCAGCTCCACCTCTGATTTCAGCTCCACACCAGCTCTGCCTCCAACTCCAGCCCATCACCAGCTTTGCATCTGACTCCTACTTCATCTCCGCCTCTGACTTCAGCTCCACACCAGCTCTACCTCTGACTTCATTTCTGCCTCTGACTCCAGCTCTACACCATCTCTGCCTCTGACTCCAGCCCCACTTCCGCCTCCAACTCCGCCGCCAGCTCCACACCAGTTTCTGACTTCAGCTCCCCCTCTGACTCCAGCTTCACACCAGTTCTGCATCTGACCACAACTTCAGTTTCATCTCTGACTACAGCTTCTCCTCCAACTCCAGCTCCACACCATCTCTGCCACTGACTTCAGCTCCGCCTCCAATTTCGGCACCACACCAAATCTGCCTCTGACTTCAGCTCCGCCTCTGACTTCAGCTCCGCCTACAGCTCCAGCTCCGCCACCAACGCCTTTTCCATGATGACATATTTTCTTTGGTCCCACCGGGATTTGAACTCGGGTCGCTGGGGTGAGAGTCCAGAGCACTATCCACTATACCATGAAGACTTCACTAGTGTTGCAGGGAAGGAATGTACACTATATGGTTTAATGGAGCATTCTCTGACTCCACCACCAGCTCTGCCTCTGACTTCAGCTCCACCTCTGACTTCAGCACCGCCTCCAGCTCTGCCTCTGACTTCAGCTCCGCCTCCAGCTCTGCCTCTGACTTCAGCCCCACTTCCGCCTTTGACTGTGCCTCCAGCTCCAGACCCGCTCTGCCTCTGCCTTCAGCTCCGCCTCCAGCTCCACACCAGTCTCTGACTTCAGCTCCACCTCCAACCCTGACTTCAGCTCTACCTCTGACTCCAGCTCCACACCAGTCTCTGACTTCAGCTCCACCTCTGACTCCAGCCCCACACCAGCTTTGCATCTGACTCCAACTTCATCTCCGCCTCTGACTTCAGTTCCACACCAGCTCTACCTATGACTTCATTTCTGCCTCTGACTCCAGCTCTACACCATCTCTGCCTCTGACTTCAGCCCCACTTCCGCCTCCAACTCCGACGCCAGCTCCACACCAGCTCTACCTCTGACTTCAGCTCCGCCTCTGACTCCAGCTCCACACCAGTTCTGCCTCTGACTTCAGCCCCACTTCCGCCTCCAACTCCACACCAGTTTCTGACTTCAGCTCCGCCTCTGACTCCAGCTCCACACCAGTTCTGCATCTGACCACAACTTCAGTTCCATCTCACACTACAGCTCCTCCTCCAACTCCAGTTCCACAGCATCTCTGCCACTTACTTCAGCTCCGCTTCCAATTCCGGCGCCACACCAAATCTGCCTCTGACTTCAGGTCCGCCTCTGACTTCAGCTCCGCCTACAGCTCCAGCTCCGCCTCCAACACCTTTTCCATGATGACATATTTTCTTTGGTCCCACCGGGATTTGAACTCGGGTCGCTGGGGTGAGAGTCCAGAGCACTATCCACTATACCATTAAGACTTCACTAGTGTTGCAGGGAAGGAATGTACACTATATGGTTTAATGGAGCATTCTCTGACTCCACCACCAACTCTGCCTCTGACTTCAGCTCCACCTCTGACTTCAGCACCGCCTCCAGCTCTGCCTCTGACTTCAGCTCCGCCTCCAGCTCTGCCTCTGACTTCAGCCTCACTTCCGCCTTTGACTCTGCCTCCAGCTCCAGACCTGCTCTGCCTCTGCCTTCAGCTCCGCCTCCAGCTCCACACCAGTCTCTGACATCAGCTCCACCTCCAACCCTGACTTCAGCTCTACCGCTGACTCCAGCTCCACACCAGTCTCACTTCAGCTCCACCTCTGACTTCAGCTCCACACCAGCTCTGCCTCCAACTCCAGCCCCACACCAGCTTTGCATCTGACTCCTACTTCATCTCCGCCTCTGACTTCAGCTCCACACCAGCTCTACCTCTGACTTCATTTCTGCCTCTGACTCCAGCTCTACACAATCTCTGCCTCTGACTTCAGCCGGGATTTGAACTCGGGTCGCTGGGGTGAGAGTCCAGAGCACTATCCATTATACCATGAAGACTTCACTAGTGTTGCAGGGAAGGAATGTACACTATATGGTTTAATGGAGCATTCTCTGACTCCACCACCAGCTCTGCCTCTGACTTCAGCTACACCTCTGACTTCAGCACCGCCTCCAGCTCTGCCTCTGACTTCAGCTCCGCCTCCAGCTCTGCCTCTGACTTCAGCCCCACTTCCGCCTTTGACTCTGCCTCCAGCTCCAGACCTGCTCTGCCTCTGCCTTCAGCTCCGCCTCCAGCTCCACACCAGTCTCTGACATCAGCTCCACCTCCAACCCTGACTTCAGCTCTACCTCTGACTCCAGCTCCACACCAGTCTCACTTCAGCTCCACCTCTGACTTCAGCTCCACACCAGCTCTGCCTCCAACTCCAGCCCCACACCAGCTTTGCATCTGACTCCTACTTCATCTCCGCCTCTGACTTCAGCTCCACACCAGCTCTACCTCTGACTTCATTTCTGCCTCTGACTCCAGCTCTACACAATCTCTGCCTCTGACTTCAGCCGGGATTTGAACTCGGGTCGCTGGGGTGAGAGTCCAGAGCACTATCCACTATACCATGAAGACTTCACTAGTGTTGCAGGGAAGGAATGTACACTATATGGTTTAATGGAGCATTCTCTGACTCCACCACCAGCTGACTTCAGCTCCACCTCTGACTTCAGCACCGCCTCCAGCTCTGCCTCTGACTTCAGCTCCGCCTCCAGCTCTGCCTCTGACTTCAGCCCCACTTCCGCCTTTGACTGTGCCTCAAGCTCCAGACCTGCTCTGCCTCTGCCTTCAGCTCCGCCTCCAGCTCCACACCAGTCTCTGACTTCAGCTCCACCTCCAACCCTGACTTCAGCTCTACCTCTGACTCCAGCTCCACACCAGTCTCTGACTTCAGCTCCACCTCTGACTCCAGCCCCACACCAGCTTTGCATCTGACTCCAACTTCATCTCCGCCTCTGACTTCAGTTCTACGCCAGCTCTACCTATGACTTCATTTCTGCCTCTGACTCCAGCTCTACACCATCTCTGCCTCTGACTTCAGCCCCACTTCCGCCTCCAACTCCGACGCCAGCTCCACACCAGTTTCTGACTTCAGCTCCGCCTCTGACTCCAGCTCCACACCAGTTCTGCATCTGACCACAACTTCAGTTCCATCTCTGACTACAGCTTCTCCTCCAACTCCAGCGCCACGCCATCTCTGCCACTGACTTCAGCTCCGCCTTCAATTTCGGCACCACACCAAATCTGCCTCTGACTTCAGCTCCGCCTCTGACTTCAGCTCCGCCTACAGCTCCAGCTCCGCCACCAATGCCTTTTCCATGATGATATATATTCTTTGGTCCCACCGGGATTTGAACTCGGGTCGCTGGGGTGAGAGTCCAGAGCACTATCCACTATACCATGAAGACTTCACTAGTGTTACAGGGAAGGAATGTACACTATATGGTTTAATGGAGCATTCTCTGACTCCACCACCAGCTCTGCCTCTGACTTCAGCTCCACCTCTGACTTCAGCACCGCCTCCAGCTCTGCCTCTGACTTCAGCTCCGCCTCCAGCTCTGCCTCTGACTTCAGCCCCACTTCCGCCTTTGACTCTGCCTCCAGCTCCAGACCTGCTCTGCCTCTGCCTTCAACTCCGCCTCCAGCTCCACACCAGTCTCCGACTTCAGCTCCACCTCCAACCCTGACTTCAGCTCTACCTCTGACTCCAGCTCCACACCAGTCTCACTTCAGCTCCACCTCTGACTCCAGCCCCACACCAGCTTTGCATCTGACTCCAATTTCATCTCCGCCTCTGACTTCAGCTCCACACCAGCTCTACCTCTGACTTCATTTCTGCCTCTGACTCCAGCTCTACACCATCTCTGCCTCTGACTTCAGCCCCAATTCCGCCTCACACTCCGCCGCCAGCTCCACACCAGTTTCTGACTTCAGCTCCACCTCTGACTCCAGCTCCACACCAGTTCTGCATCTGACTTCAACTTCAGTTCCATCTCACACTACAGCTCCTCCTCCAACTCCAGTTCCACACCATCTCTGCCACTGACTTCAGCTCCGCTTCCAATTCCATGAAGACTTCACTAGTGTTGCAGGGAAGGAATGTACACTATATGGTTTAATGGAGCATTCTCTGACTCCACCACCAGCTCTGCCTCTGACTTCAGCTCCACCTCTGACTTCAGCACCGCCTCCAGCTCTGCCTCTGACTTCAGCTCCGCCTCCAGCTCTGCCTCTGACTTCAGCCCCACTTCCGCCTTTGACTGTGCCTCCAGCTCCAGACCCGCTCTGCCTCTGCCTTCAGCTCCGCCTCCAGCTCCACACCAGTCTCTGACTTCAGCTCCACCTCCAACCCTGACTTCAGCTCTACCTCTGACTCCAGCTCCACACCAGTCTCTGACTTCAGCTCCACCTCTGACTCCAGCCCCACACCAGCTTTGCATCTGACTCCAACTTCATCTCCGCCTCTGACTTCAGTTCCACACCAGCTCTACCTATGACTTCATTTCTGCCTCTGACTCCAGCTCTACACCATCTCTGCCTCTGACTTCAGCCCCACTTCCGCCTCCAACTCCGACGCCAGCTCCACACCAGCTCTACCTCTGACTTCAGCTCCGCCTCTGACTCCAGCTCCACACCAGTTCTGCCTCTGACTTCAGCCCCACTTCCGCCTCCAACTCCACACCAGTTTCTGACTTCAGCTCCGCCTCTGACTCCAGCTCCACACCAGTTCTGCATCTGACCACAACTTCAGTTCCATCTCACACTACAGCTCCTCCTCCAACTCCAGTTCCACAGCATCTCTGCCACTTACTTCAGCTCCGCTTCCAATTCCGGCGCCACACCAAATCTGCCTCTGACTTCAGGTCCGCCTCTGACTTCAGCTCCGCCTACAGCTCCAGCTCCGCCTCCAACACCTTTTCCATGATGACATATTTTCTTTGGTCCCACCGGGATTTGAACTCGGGTCGCTGGGGTGAGAGTCCAGAGCACTATCCACTATACCATTAAGACTTCACTAGTGTTGCAGGGAAGGAATGTACACTATATGGTTTAATGGAGCATTCTCTGACTCCACCACCAACTCTGCCTCTGACTTCAGCTCCACCTCTGACTTCAGCACCGCCTCCAGCTCTGCCTCTGACTTCAGCTCCGCCTCCAGCTCTGCCTCTGACTTCAGCCTCACTTCCGCCTTTGACTCTGCCTCCAGCTCCAGACCTGCTCTGCCTCTGCCTTCAGCTCCGCCTCCAGCTCCACACCAGTCTCTGACATCAGCTCCACCTCCAACCCTGACTTCAGCTCTACCGCTGACTCCAGCTCCACACCAGTCTCACTTCAGCTCCACCTCTGACTTCAGCTCCACACCAGCTCTGCCTCCAACTCCAGCCCCACACCAGCTTTGCATCTGACTCCTACTTCATCTCCGCCTCTGACTTCAGCTCCACACCAGCTCTACCTCTGACTTCATTTCTGCCTCTGACTCCAGCTCTACACAATCTCTGCCTCTGACTTCAGCCGGGATTTGAACTCGGGTCGCTGGGGTGAGAGTCCAGAGCACTATCCATTATACCATGAAGACTTCACTAGTGTTGCAGGGAAGGAATGTACACTATATGGTTTAATGGAGCATTCTCTGACTCCACCACCAGCTCTGCCTCTGACTTCAGCTACACCTCTGACTTCAGCACCGCCTCCAGCTCTGCCTCTGACTTCAGCTCCGCCTCCAGCTCTGCCTCTGACTTCAGCCCCACTTCCGCCTTTGACTCTGCCTCCAGCTCCAGACCTGCTCTGCCTCTGCCTTCAGCTCCGCCTCCAGCTCCACACCAGTCTCTGACATCAGCTCCACCTCCAACCCTGACTTCAGCTCTACCTCTGACTCCAGCTCCACACCAGTCTCACTTCAGCTCCACCTCTGACTTCAGCTCCACACCAGCTCTGCCTCCAACTCCAGCCCCACACCAGCTTTGCATCTGACTCCTACTTCATCTCCGCCTCTGACTTCAGCTCCACACCAGCTCTACCTCTGACTTCATTTCTGCCTCTGACTCCAGCTCTACACAATCTCTGCCTCTGACTTCAGCCGGGATTTGAACTCGGGTCGCTGGGGTGAGAGTCCAGAGCACTATCCACTATACCATGAAGACTTCACTAGTGTTGCAGGGAAGGAATGTACACTATATGGTTTAATGGAGCATTCTCTGACTCCACCACCAGCTGACTTCAGCTCCACCTCTGACTTCAGCACCGCCTCCAGCTCTGCCTCTGACTTCAGCTCCGCCTCCAGCTCTGCCTCTGACTTCAGCCCCACTTCCGCCTTTGACTGTGCCTCAAGCTCCAGACCTGCTCTGCCTCTGCCTTCAGCTCCGCCTCCAGCTCCACACCAGTCTCTGACTTCAGCTCCACCTCCAACCCTGACTTCAGCTCTACCTCTGACTCCAGCTCCACACCAGTCTCTGACTTCAGCTCCACCTCTGACTCCAGCCCCACACCAGCTTTGCATCTGACTCCAACTTCATCTCCGCCTCTGACTTCAGTTCTACGCCAGCTCTACCTATGACTTCATTTCTGCCTCTGACTCCAGCTCTACACCATCTCTGCCTCTGACTTCAGCCCCACTTCCGCCTCCAACTCCGACGCCAGCTCCACACCAGTTTCTGACTTCAGCTCCGCCTCTGACTCCAGCTCCACACCAGTTCTGCATCTGACCACAACTTCAGTTCCATCTCTGACTACAGCTTCTCCTCCAACTCCAGCGCCACGCCATCTCTGCCACTGACTTCAGCTCCGCCTTCAATTTCGGCACCACACCAAATCTGCCTCTGACTTCAGCTCCGCCTCTGACTTCAGCTCCGCCTACAGCTCCAGCTCCGCCACCAATGCCTTTTCCATGATGATATATATTCTTTGGTCCCACCGGGATTTGAACTCGGGTCGCTGGGGTGAGAGTCCAGAGCACTATCCACTATACCATGAAGACTTCACTAGTGTTACAGGGAAGGAATGTACACTATATGGTTTAATGGAGCATTCTCTGACTCCACCACCAGCTCTGCCTCTGACTTCAGCTCCACCTCTGACTTCAGCACCGCCTCCAGCTCTGCCTCTGACTTCAGCTCCGCCTCCAGCTCTGCCTCTGACTTCAGCCCCACTTCCGCCTTTGACTCTGCCTCCAGCTCCAGACCTGCTCTGCCTCTGCCTTCAACTCCGCCTCCAGCTCCACACCAGTCTCCGACTTCAGCTCCACCTCCAACCCTGACTTCAGCTCTACCTCTGACTCCAGCTCCACACCAGTCTCACTTCAGCTCCACCTCTGACTCCAGCCCCACACCAGCTTTGCATCTGACTCCAATTTCATCTCCGCCTCTGACTTCAGCTCCACACCAGCTCTACCTCTGACTTCATTTCTGCCTCTGACTCCAGCTCTACACCATCTCTGCCTCTGACTTCAGCCCCAATTCCGCCTCACACTCCGCCGCCAGCTCCACACCAGTTTCTGACTTCAGCTCCACCTCTGACTCCAGCTCCACACCAGTTCTGCATCTGACTTCAACTTCAGTTCCATCTCACACTACAGCTCCTCCTCCAACTCCAGTTCCACACCATCTCTGCCACTGACTTCAGCTCCGCTTCCAATTCCATGAAGACTTCACTAGTGTTGCAGGGAAGGAATGTACACTATATGGTTTAATGGAGCATTCTCTGACTCCACCACCAGCTCTGCCTCTGACTTCAGCTCCACCTCTGACTTCAGCACCGCCTCCAGCTCTGCCTCTGACTTCAGCTCCGCCTCCAGCTCTGCCTCTGACTTCAGCCCCACTTCCGCCTTTGACTGTGCCTCCAGCTCCAGACCCGCTCTGCCTCTGCCTTCAGCTCCGCCTCCAGCTCCACACCAGTCTCTGACTTCAGCTCCACCTCCAACCCTGACTTCAGCTCTACCTCTGACTCCAGCTCCACACCAGTCTCTGACTTCAGCTCCACCTCTGACTCCAGCCCCACACCAGCTTTGCATCTGACTCCAACTTCATCTCCGCCTCTGACTTCAGTTCCACACCAGCTCTACCTATGACTTCATTTCTGCCTCTGACTCCAGCTCTACACCATCTCTGCCTCTGACTTCAGCCCCACTTCCGCCTCCAACTCCGACGCCAGCTCCACACCAGCTCTACCTCTGACTTCAGCTCCGCCTCTGACTCCAGCTCCACACCAGTTCTGCCTCTGACTTCAGCCCCACTTCCGCCTCCAACTCCACACCAGTTTCTGACTTCAGCTCCGCCTCTGACTCCAGCTCCACACCAGTTCTGCATCTGACCACAACTTCAGTTCCATCTCACACTACAGCTCCTCCTCCAACTCCAGTTCCACAGCATCTCTGCCACTTACTTCAGCTCCGCTTCCAATTCCGGCGCCACACCAAATCTGCCTCTGACTTCAGGTCCGCCTCTGACTTCAGCTCCGCCTACAGCTCCAGCTCCGCCTCCAACACCTTTTCCATGATGACATATTTTCTTTGGTCCCACCGGGATTTGAACTCGGGTCGCTGGGGTGAGAGTCCAGAGCACTATCCACTATACCATTAAGACTTCACTAGTGTTGCAGGGAAGGAATGTACACTATATGGTTTAATGGAGCATTCTCTGACTCCACCACCAACTCTGCCTCTGACTTCAGCTCCACCTCTGACTTCAGCACCGCCTCCAGCTCTGCCTCTGACTTCAGCTCCGCCTCCAGCTCTGCCTCTGACTTCAGCCTCACTTCCGCCTTTGACTCTGCCTCCAGCTCCAGACCTGCTCTGCCTCTGCCTTCAGCTCCGCCTCCAGCTCCACACCAGTCTCTGACATCAGCTCCACCTCCAACCCTGACTTCAGCTCTACCGCTGACTCCAGCTCCACACCAGTCTCACTTCAGCTCCACCTCTGACTTCAGCTCCACACCAGCTCTGCCTCCAACTCCAGCCCCACACCAGCTTTGCATCTGACTCCTACTTCATCTCCGCCTCTGACTTCAGCTCCACACCAGCTCTACCTCTGACTTCATTTCTGCCTCTGACTCCAGCTCTACACAATCTCTGCCTCTGACTTCAGCCGGGATTTGAACTCGGGTCGCTGGGGTGAGAGTCCAGAGCACTATCCATTATACCATGAAGACTTCACTAGTGTTGCAGGGAAGGAATGTACACTATATGGTTTAATGGAGCATTCTCTGACTCCACCACCAGCTCTGCCTCTGACTTCAGCTACACCTCTGACTTCAGCACCGCCTCCAGCTCTGCCTCTGACTTCAGCTCCGCCTCCAGCTCTGCCTCTGACTTCAGCCCCACTTCCGCCTTTGACTCTGCCTCCAGCTCCAGACCTGCTCTGCCTCTGCCTTCAGCTCCGCCTCCAGCTCCACACCAGTCTCTGACATCAGCTCCACCTCCAACCCTGACTTCAGCTCTACCTCTGACTCCAGCTCCACACCAGTCTCACTTCAGCTCCACCTCTGACTTCAGCTCCACACCAGCTCTGCCTCCAACTCCAGCCCCACACCAGCTTTGCATCTGACTCCTACTTCATCTCCGCCTCTGACTTCAGCTCCACACCAGCTCTACCTCTGACTTCATTTCTGCCTCTGACTCCAGCTCTACACAATCTCTGCCTCTGACTTCAGCCGGGATTTGAACTCGGGTCGCTGGGGTGAGAGTCCAGAGCACTATCCACTATACCATGAAGACTTCACTAGTGTTGCAGGGAAGGAATGTACACTATATGGTTTAATGGAGCATTCTCTGACTCCACCACCAGCTGACTTCAGCTCCACCTCTGACTTCAGCACCGCCTCCAGCTCTGCCTCTGACTTCAGCTCCGCCTCCAGCTCTGCCTCTGACTTCAGCCCCACTTCCGCCTTTGACTGTGCCTCAAGCTCCAGACCTGCTCTGCCTCTGCCTTCAGCTCCGCCTCCAGCTCCACACCAGTCTCTGACTTCAGCTCCACCTCCAACCCTGACTTCAGCTCTACCTCTGACTCCAGCTCCACACCAGTCTCTGACTTCAGCTCCACCTCTGACTCCAGCCCCACACCAGCTTTGCATCTGACTCCAACTTCATCTCCGCCTCTGACTTCAGTTCTACGCCAGCTCTACCTATGACTTCATTTCTGCCTCTGACTCCAGCTCTACACCATCTCTGCCTCTGACTTCAGCCCCACTTCCGCCTCCAACTCCGACGCCAGCTCCACACCAGTTTCTGACTTCAGCTCCGCCTCTGACTCCAGCTCCACACCAGTTCTGCATCTGACCACAACTTCAGTTCCATCTCTGACTACAGCTTCTCCTCCAACTCCAGCGCCACGCCATCTCTGCCACTGACTTCAGCTCCGCCTTCAATTTCGGCACCACACCAAATCTGCCTCTGACTTCAGCTCCGCCTCTGACTTCAGCTCCGCCTACAGCTCCAGCTCCGCCACCAATGCCTTTTCCATGATGATATATATTCTTTGGTCCCACCGGGATTTGAACTCGGGTCGCTGGGGTGAGAGTCCAGAGCACTATCCACTATACCATGAAGACTTCACTAGTGTTACAGGGAAGGAATGTACACTATATGGTTTAATGGAGCATTCTCTGACTCCACCACCAGCTCTGCCTCTGACTTCAGCTCCACCTCTGACTTCAGCACCGCCTCCAGCTCTGCCTCTGACTTCAGCTCCGCCTCCAGCTCTGCCTCTGACTTCAGCCCCACTTCCGCCTTTGACTCTGCCTCCAGCTCCAGACCTGCTCTGCCTCTGCCTTCAACTCCGCCTCCAGCTCCACACCAGTCTCCGACTTCAGCTCCACCTCCAACCCTGACTTCAGCTCTACCTCTGACTCCAGCTCCACACCAGTCTCACTTCAGCTCCACCTCTGACTCCAGCCCCACACCAGCTTTGCATCTGACTCCAATTTCATCTCCGCCTCTGACTTCAGCTCCACACCAGCTCTACCTCTGACTTCATTTCTGCCTCTGACTCCAGCTCTACACCATCTCTGCCTCTGACTTCAGCCCCAATTCCGCCTCACACTCCGCCGCCAGCTCCACACCAGTTTCTGACTTCAGCTCCACCTCTGACTCCAGCTCCACACCAGTTCTGCATCTGACTTCAACTTCAGTTCCATCTCACACTACAGCTCCTCCTCCAACTCCAGTTCCACACCATCTCTGCCACTGACTTCAGCTCCGCTTCCAATTCCGGCGCCACACCAAATCTGCCTCTGACTTCAGGTCCGCCTCTGACTTCAGCTCCGCCTACAGCTCCAGCTCCGCCTCCAACACCTTTTCCATGATGACATATTTTCTTTGGTCCCACCGGGATTTGAACTCGGGTCGCTGGGGTGAGAGTCCAGAGCACTATCCACTATACCATGAAGACTTCATTAGTGTTTCAGGGAAGGAATGTACACTATATGGTTTAATGGAGCATTCTCTGACTCCACCACCAGCTCTGCCTCTGACTTCAGCTCCACCTCTGACTTCAGCACCGCCTCCAGCTCTGCCTCTGACTTCAGCTCCGCCTCCAGCTCTGCCTCTGACTTCAGCCCCACTTCCGCCTTTGACTGTTCCTCCAGCTCCAGACCTCCTCTGCCTCTGCCTTCAGCTCCGCCTCCAGCTCCACACCAGTCTCTGACTTCAGCTCCACCTCCAACCCTGACTTCAGCTCTACCTCTGACTCCAGCTCCACACCAGTCTCTGACTTCAGCTCCACCCCCACACCAGCTTTGCATCTGACTCCAACTTCAGCTCCACCTCCAACCCTGACTTCAGCTTTACCTCTGACTCCAGCTCCACACCAGTCTCTGACTTCAGCTCCACCTCTGACTCCAGCCCCACACCAGCTTTGCATCTGACTCCAACTTCATCTCCGCCTCTGACTTCAGCTCCACACCAGCTCTACCTCTGACTTCATTTCTGCCTCTGACTCCACAACTTCAGTTCCATCTCTGACCACAGCTTCTCCTCCAACTCCAGCTCCACACCATCTCTGCCACTGACTTCAGCTCCGCCTTCAATTTCGGCACCACACCAAATCTGCCTCTGACTTCAGGTCCGCCTCTGACTTCAGCTCCGCCTACAGCTCCAGCTCCGCCTCCAACACCTTTTCCATGATGACATATTTTCTTTGGTCCCACCGGGATTTGAACTCGGGTCGCTGGGGTGAGAGTCCAGAGCACTATCCACTATACCATGAAGACTTCACTAGTGTTGCAGGGAAGGAATGTACACTATATGGTTTAATGGAGCATTCTCTGACTCCACCACCAGCTCTGCCTCTGACTTCAGCTCCACCTCTGACTTCAGCACCGCCTCCAGCTCTGCCTCTGACTTCAGCTCCGCCTCCAGCTCTGCCTCTGACTTCAGCCCCACTTCCGCCTTTGACTCTGCCTCCAGCTTCAGACCTGTTCTGCCTCTGCCTTCAGCTCTGCCTCCAGCTCCACACCAGTCTCCGACTTCAGCTCCACCTCCAACCCTGACTTCAGCTCTCTCTGACTCCAGCTCCACACCAGTCCCTGACTTCAGCTCCACCTCTGATTTCAGCTCCACACGAGCTCTGCCTCCAACTCCAGCCCATCACCAGCTTTGCATCTGACTCCTACTTCATCTCCGCCTCTGACTTCAGCTCCACACCAGCTCTACCTCTAACTTCATTTCTGCCTCTGACTCCAGCTCTACACCATCTCTGCCTCTGACTTCAGCCCCACTTCCGCCTCCAACTCCGACGCCAGCTCCACACCAGCTCTACCTCTGACTTCAGCTCCGCCTCTGACTCCAGCTCCACACCAGTTCTGCCTCTGACTTCAGCCCCACTTCCGCCTCCAACTCCACACCAGTTTCTGACTTCAGCTCCGCCTCTGACTCCAGCTCCACACCAGTTCTGCATCTGACCACAACTTCAGTTCCATCTCACACTACAGCTCCTCCTCCAACTCCAGTTCCACACCATCTCTGCCACTTACTTCAGCTCCGCTTCCAATTCCGGCGCCACACCAAATCTGCCTCTGACTTCAGGTCCGCCTCTGACTTCAGCTCCGCCTACAGCTCCAGCTCCGCCTCCAACACCTTTTCCATGATGACATATTTTCTTTGTTCCCACCGGGATTTGAACTCGGGTCGCTGGGGTGAGAGTCCAGAGCACTATCCACTATACCATTAAGACTTCACTAGTGTTGCAGGGAAGGAATGTACACTATATGGTTTAATGGAGCATTCTCTGACTCCACCACCAACTCTGCCTCTGACTTCAGCTCCACCTCTGACTTCAGCACCGCCTCCAGCTCTGCCTCTGACTTCAGCTCCGCCTCCAGCTCTGCCTCTGACTTCAGCCCCACTTCCGCCTTTGACTCTGCCTCCAGCTCCAGACCTGCTCTGCCTCTGCCTTCAGCTCCGCCTCCAGCTCCACACCAGTCTCTGACATCAGCTCCACCTCCAACCCTGACTTCAGCTCTACCGCTGACTCCAGCTCCACACCAGTCTCACTTCAGCTCCACCTCTGACTTCAGCTCCACACCAGCTCTGCCTCCAACTCCAGCCCCACACCAGCTTTGCATCTGACTCCTACTTCATCTCCGCCTCTGACTTCAGCTCCACACCAGCTCTACCTCTGACTTCATTTCTGCCTCTGACTCCAGCTCTACACAATCTCTGCCTCTGACTTCAGCCGGGATTTGAACTCGGGTCGCTGGGGTGAGAGTCCAGAGCACTATCCATTATACCATGAAGACTTCACTAGTGTTGCAGGGAAGGAATGTACACTATATGGTTTAATGGAGCATTCTCTGACTCCACCACCAGCTCTGCCTCTGACTTCAGCTACACCTCTGACTTCAGCACCGCCTCCAGCTCTGCCTCTGACTTCAGCTCCGCCTCCAGCTCTGCCTCTGACTTCAGCCCCACTTCCGCCTTTGAATCTGCCTCCAGCTCCAGACCTGCTCTGCCTCTGCCTTCAGCTCCGCCTCCAGCTCCACACCAGTCTCTGACATCAGCTCCACCTCCAACCCTGACTTCAGCTCTACCTCTGACTCCAGCTCCACAGCAGTCTCACTTCAGCTCCACCTCTGACTTCAGCTCCACACCAGCTCTGCCTCCAACTCCAGCCCCCACCAGCTTTGCATCTGACTCCTACTTCATCTCCGCCTCTGACTTCAGCTCCACACCAGCTCTACCTCTGACTTCATTTCTGCCTCTGACTCCAGCTCTACACAATCTCTGCCTCTGACTTCAGCCGGGATTTGAACTCGGGTCGCTGGGGTGAGAGTCCAGAGCACTATCCATTATACCATGAAGACTTCACTAGTGTTGCAGGGAAGGAATGTACACTATATGGTTTAATGGAGCATTCTCTGACTCCACCACCAGCTCTGCCTCTGACTTCAGCTACACCTCTGACTTCAGCACCGCCTCCAGCTCTGCCTCTGACTTCAGCTCCGCCTCCAGCTCTGCCTCTGACTTCAGCCCCACTTCCGCCTTTGACTGTGACTCCAGCTCCAGACCTGCTCTGCCTCTGCTTTCAGCTCCGCCTCCAGCTCCACACCAGTCTCTGACTTCAGCTCCACCTCCAACCCTGACTTCAGCTCTACCTCTGACTCCAGCTCCACACCAGTCTCTGACTTCAGCTCCACCTCTGACTCCAGCCCCACACCAGCTTTGCATCTGACTCCAACTTCATCTCCGCCTCTGACTTCAGCTCCACACCAGCTCTACCTCTGACTTCATTTCTGCCTCTGACTCCAGCTCTACACCTTCTCTGCCTCTGACTTCAGCCCCACTTCCGCCTCCAACTCCGCCGCCAGCTCCACACCAGTTTCTGACTTCAGCTCCGCCTCTGACTCCAGCTCCACACCAGTTCTGCATCTGACCACAACTTCAGTTTCATCTCTGACTACAGCTTCTCCTCCAACTCCAGCTCCACACCATCTCTGCCACTGACTTCAGCTCCGCCTCCAATTTCGGCACCACACCAAATCTGCCTCTGACTTCAGCTCCGCCTCTGACTTCAGCTCCGCCTACAGCTCCAGCTCCGCCACCAACGCCTTTTCCATGATGACATATTTTCTTTGGTCCCACCGGGATTTGAACTCGGGTCGCTGGGGTGAGAGTCCAGAGCACTATCCACTATACCATGAAGACTTCACTAGTGTTGCAGGGAAGGAATGTACACTATATGGTTTAATGGAGCATTCTCTGACTCCACCACCAGCTCTGCCTCTGACTTCAGCTCCACCTCTGACTTCAGCACCGCCTCCAGCTCTGCCTCTGACTTCAGCTCCGCCTCCAGCTCTGCCTCTGACTTCAGCCCCACTTCCGCCTTTGACTGTGCCTCCAGCTCCAGACCTGCTCTGCCTCTGCCTTCAGCTCCGCCTCCAGCTCCACACCAGTCTCTGACTTCAGCTCCACCTCCAACCCTGACTTCAGCTCTACCTCTGACTCCAGCTCCACACCAGTCTCTGACTTCAGCTCCACCTCTGACTCCAGCCCCACACCAGCTTTGCATCTGACTCCAACTTCATCTCCGCCTCTGACTTCAGTTCCACACCAGCTCTACCTATGACTTCATTTCTGCCTCTGACTCCAGCTCTACACCATCTCTGCCTCTGACTTCAGCCTCACTTCCGCCTCCAACTCCGACGCCAGCTCCACACCAGCTCTACCTCTGACTTCAGCTCCGCCTCTGACTCCAGCTCCACACCAGTTCTGCCTCTGACTTCAGCCCCACTTCCGCCTCCAACTCCACACCAGTTTCTGACTTCAGCTCCGCCTCTGACTCCAGCTCCACACCAGTTCTGCATCTGACTTCAACTTCAGTTCCATTTCACACTACAGCTCCTCCTCCAACTCCAGCTCCACACCATCTCTGCCACTTACTTCAGCTCCGCTTCCAATTCCGGCGCCACACCAAATCTGCCTCTGACTTCAGGTCCGCCTCTGACTTCAGCTCCGCCTACAGCTCCAGCTCCGCCTCCAACACCTTTTCCATGATGACATATTTTCTTTGGTCCCACCGGGATTTGAACTCGGGTCGCTGGGGTGAGAGTCCAGAGCACTATCCACTATACCATTAAGACTTCACTAGTGTTGCAGGGAAGGAATGTACACTATATGGTTTAATGGAGCATTCTCTGACCACCACCAGCTCTGCCTCTGACTTCAGCTCCACCTTTGACTTCAGCACCGCCTCCAGCTCTGCCTCTGACTTCAGCTCCGCCTCCAGCTCTGCCTCTGACTTCAGCCCCACTTCCGCCTTTGACTCTGCCTCCAGCTCCAGACCTGCTCTGCCTCTGCCTTCAGGTCCGCCTCCAGCTCCACACCAGTCTCTGACATCAGCTCCACCTCCAACCCTGACTTCAGCTCGACCTCTGACTCCAGCTCCACACCAGTCTCTGACTTCAGCTCCACCTCTGACTTCAGCTCCACACCAGCTCTGCCTCCAACTCCAGCCCCACACCAGCTTTGCATCTGACTCCTACTTCATCTCCGCCTCTGACTTCAGCTCCACACCAGCTCTACCTCTGACTTCATTTCTGCCTCTGACTCCAGCTCTACACAATCTCTGCCTCTGACTTCAGCCGGGATTTGAACTCGGGTCGCTGGGGTGAGAGTCCAGAGCACTATCCACTATACCATGAAGACTTCACTAGTGTTGCAGGGAAGGAATGTTCACTATATGGTTTAATGGAGCATTCTGACTCCACCACCAGCTCTGCCTCTGACTTCAGCTCCACCTCTGACTTCAGCACCGCCTCCAGCTCTGCCTCTGACTTCAGCTCCGCCTCCAGCTCTTCCTCTGACTTCAGCCCCACTTCCGCCTTTGACTGTGCCTCCAGCTCCAGACCTGCTCTGCCTCTGCCTTCAGCTCCGCCTCCAGCTCCACACCAGTCTCTGACTTCAGCTCCACCTCCAACCCTGACTTCAGCTCTACCTCTGACTCCAGCTCCACACCAGTCTCTGACTTCAGCTCCACCTCTGACTCGAGCCCCACACCAGCTTTGCATCTGACTCCAACTTCATCTCCACCTCTGACTACAGCTCCACACCAGCTCTACCTCTGACTTCATTTCTGCCTCTGACTCCAGCTCTACACCATCTCTGCCTCTGACTTCAGCCCCACTTCCGCCTCCAAATTTGCCGCCAGCTCCACACCAGTTTCTCCGCCTCTGACTCCAGTTCCACACCAGTTCTGCATCTGACTTCAACTTCAGTTCCATCTCTGACTACAGCTCCTTCTCCAACTCCAGCTCCACACCATCTCTGCCACTGATTTCAGCTCCGCCTCCAATTTCGGCACCACACCAAATCCGCCTCTGACTTCAGCTCCACCTCTGACTTCAGCTCCGCCTACAACTCCAGCTCCGCTACCAACGCCTTTTCCATGATGACATATTTTCTTTGGTCCCACCGGGATTTGAACTCGGGTCGCTGGGGTGAGAGTCCAGAGCACTATCCACTATACCATGAAGACTTCACTAGTGTTGCAGGGAAGGAATGTACACTATATGGTTTAATGGAGCATTCTCTGACTCCACCACCAGCTCTGCCTCTGACTTTAGCTCCACCTCTGACTTCAGCACCGCCTCCAGCTCTGCCTCTGACTTCAACCCCACTTCCGCCTTTGACTCTGCCTCCAGCTCCAGACCTGCTCTGCCTCTGCCTTCAGCTCCGCCTCCAGCTTCAGCTCCACCTCCAACCCTGACTTCAGCTCTACCTCTGACTCCAGCTCCACACCAGTCTCACTTCAGCTCCACCTCTGACTCCAGCCCCACACCAGCTTTGCATCTGACTCCAACTTCATCTCCGTCTCTGACTTCAGCTCCACACCAGCTCTACCTCTGACTTCATTTCTGCCTCTGACTCCAGCTCTACACCATCTCTGCCTCTGACTTCAGCCCCACTTCCGCCTCCAACTCCGCCGCCAGCTCAACACCAGTTTCTGACTTCAGCTCCACCTCTGACTCCAGCTCCACCTTCAGTTCCATCTCACACTACAGCTCCTCCTCCAACTCCAGTTCCACACCATCTCTGCCACTGACTTCAGCTCCGCTTCCAATTCCGGCGCCACACCAAATCTGCCTCTGACTTCAGGTCCGCCTCTGACTTCAGCTCCGCCTACAGCTCCAGCACACCAGTTCTGCATCTGACCACAACTTCAGTTCCATCTCACACTACAGCTCCTCCTCCAACTCCGGTCCACACCATCTCTGCCACTTACTTCAGCTCCGCTTCCAATTCCGGCGCCACACCAAATCTGCCTCTGACTTCAGGTCCGCCTCTGACTTCAGCTCCGCCTACAGCTCCAGCTCCGCCTCCAACACCTTTTCCATGATGACATATTTTCTTTGGTCCCACCGGGATTTGAACTCGGGTCGCTGGGGTGAGAGTCCAGAGCACTATCCACTATACCATTAAGACTTCACTAGTGTTGCAGGGAAGGAATGTACACAATATGGTTTAATGGAGCATTCTCTGACTCCACCACCAACTCTGCCTCTGACTTCAGCTCCACCTCTGACTTCAGCACCGCCTCCAGCTCTGCCTCTGACTTCAGCTCCGCCTCCAGCTCTGCCTCTGACTTCAGCCCCACTTCCGCCTTTGACTCTGCCTCCAGCTCCAGACCTGCTCTGCCTCTGCCTTCAGCTCCGCCTCCAGCTCCACACCAGTCTCTGACATCAGCTCCACCTCCAACCCTGACTTCAGCTCTACCTCTGACTCCAGCTCCACACCAGTCTCACTTCAGCTCCACCTCTGACTTCAGCTCCACACCAGCTCTGCCTCCAACTCCAGCCCCACACCAGCTTTGCATCTGACTCCTACTTCATCTCCGCCTCTGACTTCAGCTCCACACCAGCTCTACCTCTGACTTCATTTCTGCCTCTGACTCCAGCTCTACACAATCTCTGCCTCTGACTTCAGCCGGGATTTGAACTCGGGTCGCTGGGGTGAGAGTCCAGAGCACTATCCATTATACCATGAAGACTTCACTAGTGTTGCAGGGAAGGAATGTACACTATATGGTTTAATGGAGCATTCTCTGACTCCACCACCAGCTCTGCCTCTGACTTCAGCTACACCTCTGACTTCAGCACCGCCTCCAGCTCTGCCTCTGACTTCAGCTCCGCCTCCAGCTCTGCCTCTGACTTCAGCCCCACTTCCGCCTTTGACTGTGACTCCAGCTCCAGACCTGCTCTGCCTCTGCCTTCAGCTCCGCCTCCAGCTCCACACCAGTCTCTGACTTCAGCTCCACCTCCAACCCTGACTTCAGCTCTACATCTGACTCCAGCTCCACACCAGTCTCTGACTTCAGCTCCACCTCTGACTCCAGCCCCACACCAGCTTTGCATCTGACTCCAACTTCATCTCCGCCTCTGACTTCAGCTCCACACCAGCTCTACCTCTGACTTCATTTCTGCCTCTGACTCCAGCTCTACACCATCTCTGCCTCTGACTTCAGCCCCACTTCCGCCTCCAACTCCGCCGCCAGCTCCACACCAGTTTCTGACTTCAGCTCCGCCTCTGACTCCAGCTCCACACCAGTTCTGCATCTGACCACAACTTCAGTTTCATCTCTGACTACAGCTTCTCCTCCAACTCCAGCTCCACACCATCTCTGCCACTGACTTCAGCTCCGCCTCCAATTTCGGCACCACACCAAATCTGCCTCTGACTTCAGCTCCGCCTCTGACTTCAGCTCCGCCTACAGCTCCAGCTCCGCCACCAACGCCTTTTCCATGATGACATATTTTCTTTGGTCCCACCGGGATTTGAACTCGGGTCGCTGGGGTGAGAGTCCAGAGCACTATCCACTATACCATGAAGACTTCACTAGTGTTGCAGGGAAGGAATGTACACTATATGGTTTAATGGAGCATTCTCTGACTCCACCACCAGCTCTGCCTCTGACTTCAGCTCCACCTCTGACTTCAGCACCGCCTCCAGCTCTGCCTCTGACTTCAGCTCCGCCTCCAGCTCTGCCTCTGACTTCAGACCCACTTCCGCCTTTGACTGTGCCTCCAGCTCCAGACCTGCTCTGCCTCTGCCTTCAGCTCCGCCTCCAGCTCCACACCAGTCTCTGACATCAGCTCCACCTCCAACCCTGACTTCAGCTCTACCTCTGACTCCAGCTCCACACCAGTCTCACTTCAGCTCCACCTCTGACTTCAGCTCCACACCAGCTCTGCCTCCAACTCCAGCCCCACACCAGCTTTGCATCTGACTCCTACTTCATCTCCGCCTCTGACTTCAGCTCCACACCAGCTCTACCTCTGACTTCATTTCTGCCTCTGACTCCAGCTCTACACAATCTCTGCCTCTGACTTCAGCCGGGATTTGAACTCGGGTCGCTGGGGTGAGAGTCCAGAGCACTATCCATTATACCATGAAGACTTCACTAGTGTTGCAGGGAAGGAATGTACACTATATGGTTTAATGGAGCATTCTCTGACTCCACCACCAGCTCTGCCTCTGACCAGCTACACCTCTGACTTCAGCACCGCCTCCAGCTCTGCTTCTGACTTCAGCTCCGCCTCCAGCTCTGCCTCTGACTTCAGCCCCACTTCCGCCTTTGACTCTGCCTCCAGCTCCAGACCTGCTCTGCCTCTGCCTTCAGCTCCGCCTCCAGCTCCACACCAGTCTCTGACATCAGCTCCACCTCCAACCCTGACTTCAGCTCTACCTCTGACTCCAGCTCCACACCAGTCTCACTTCAGCTCCACCTCTGACTTCAGCTCCACACCAGCTCTGCCTCCAACTCCAGCCCCACACCAGCTTTGCATCTGACTCCTACTTCATCTCCGCCTCTGACTTCAGCTCCACACCAGCTCTACCTCTGACTTCATTTCTGCCTCTGACTCCAGCTCTACACAATCTCTGCCTCTGACTTCAGCCGGGATTTGAACTCGGGTCGCTGGGGTGTGAGTCCAGAGCACTATCCACTATACCATGAAGACTTCACTAGTGTTGCAGGGAAGGAATGTACACTATATGGTTTAATGGAGCATTCTCTGACTCCACCACCAGCTCTGCCTCTGACTTCAGCTCCACCTCTGACTTCAGCACCGCCTCCAGCTCTGCCTCTGACTTCAGCTCCGCCTCCAGCTCTGCCTCTGACTTCAGACCCACTTCCGCCTTTGACTGTGCCTCCAGCTCCAGACCTGCTCTGCCTCTGCCTTCAGCTCCGCCTCCAGCTCCACACCAGTCTCTGACTTCAGCTCCACCTCCAACCCTGACTTCAGCTGTACCTCTGACTCCAGCTCCACACCAGTCTCTGACTTCAGCTCCACCTCTGACTCCAGCCCCACACCAGCTTTGCATCTGACTCCAACTTCATCTCCGCCTCTGACTTCAGTTCCACACCAGCTCTACCTATGACTTCATTTCTGCCTCTGACTCCAGCTCTACACCATCTCTGCCTCTGACTTCAGCCCCACTTCCGCCTCCAACTCCGACGCCAGCTCCACACCAGCTCTACCTCTGACTTCAGCTCCGCCTCTGACTCCAGCTCCACACCAGTTCTGCCTCTGACTTCAGCCCCACTTCCGCCTCCAACTCCACACCAGTTTCTGACTTCAGCTCCGCCTCTGACTCCAGCTCCACACCAGTTCTGCATCTGACCACAACTTCAGTTCCATTTCACACTACAGCTCCTCCTCCAACTCCAGTTCCACACCATCTCTGCCACTTACTTCAGCTCCGCTTCCAATTCCGGCGCCACACCAAATCTGCCTCTGACTTCAGGTCCGCCTCTGACTTCAGCTCCGCCTACAGCTCCAGCTCCGCCTCCAACACCTTTTCCATGATGACATATTTTCTTTGGTCCCACCGGGATTTGAACTCGGGTCGCTGGGGTGAGAGTCCAGAGCACTATCCACTATACCATTAAGACTTCACTAGTGTTGCAGGGAAGGAATGTACACTATATGGTTTAATGGAGCATTCTCTGACTCCACCACCAACTCTGCCTCTGACTTCAGCTCCACCTCTGACTTCAGCACCGCCTCCAGCTCTGCCTCTGACTTCAGCTCCGCCTCCAGCTCTGCCTCTGACTTCAGCCCCACTTCCGCCTTTGACTCTGCCTCCAGCTCCAGACCTGCTCTGCCTCTGCCTTCAGCTCCGCCTCCAGCTCCACACCAGTCTCTGACATCAGCTCCACCTCCAACCCTGACTTCAGCTCTACCTCTGACTCCAGCTCCACACCAGTCTCACTTCAGCTCCACCTCTGACTTCAGCTCCACACCAGCTCTGCCTCCAACTCTAGCCCCACACCAGCTTTGCATCTGACTCCTACTTCATCTCCGCCTCTGACTTCAGCTCCACACCAGCTCTACCTCTGACTTCATTTCTGCCTCTGACTCCAGCTCTACACAATCTCTGCCTCTGACTTCAGCCGGGATTTGAACTCGGGTCGCTGGGGTGAGAGTCCAGAGCACTATCCATTATACCATGAAGACTTCACTAGTGTTGCAGGGAAGGAATGTACACTATATGGTTTAATGGAGCATTCTCTGACTCCACCACCAGCTCTGCCTCTGACTTCAGCTACACCTCTGACTTCAGCACCGCCTCCAGCTCTGCCTCTGACTTCAGCTGCGCCTCCAGCTCTGCCTCTGACTTCAGCCCCACTTCCGCCTTTGACTGTGACTCCAGCTCCAGACCTGCTCTGCCTCTGCCTTCAGCTCCGCCTCCAGCTCCACACCAGTCTCTGACTTCAGCTCCACCTCCAACCCTGACTTCAGCTCTACCTCTGACTCCAGCTCCACACCAGTCTCTGACTTCAGCTCCACCTCTGACTCCAGCCCCACACCAGCTTTGCATCTGACTCCAACTTCATCTCCGCCTCTGACTTCAGCTCCACACCAGCTCTACCTCTGACTTCATTTCTGCCTCTGACTCCAGCTCTACACGATCTCTGCCTCTGACTTCAGCCCCACTTCCGCCTCCAACTCCGCCGCCAGCTCCACACCAGTTTCTGACTTCAGCTCCGCCTCTGACTCCAGCTCCACACCAGTTCTGCATCTGACCACAACTTCAGTTTCATCTCTGACTACAGCTTCTCCTCCAACTCCAGCTCCACACCATCTCTGCCACTGACTTCAGCTCCGCCTCCAATTTCGGCACCACACCAAATCTGCCTCTGACTTCAGCTCCGCCTCTGACTTCAGCTCCGCCTACAGCTCCAGCTCCGCCACCAACGCCTTTTCCATGATGACATATTTTCTTTGGTCCCACCGGGATTTGAACTCGGGTCGCTGGGGTGAGAGTCCAGAGCACTATCCACTATACCATGAAGACTTCACTAGTGTTGCAGGGAAGGAATGTACACTATATGGTTTAATGGAGCATTCTCTGACTCCACCACCAGCTCTGCCTCTGACTTCAGCTCCACCTCTGACTTCAGCACCGCCTCCAGCTCTGCCTCTGACTTCAGCTCCGCCTCCAGCTCTGCCTCTGACTTCAGACCCACTTCCGCCTTTGACTGTGCCTCCAGCTCCAGACCTGCTCTGCCTCTGCCTTCAGCTCCGCCTCCAGCTCCACACCAGTCTCTGACATCAGCTCCACCTCCAACCCTGACTTCAGCTCTACCTCTGACTCCAGCTCCACACCAGTCTCACTTCAGCTTCACCTCTGACTTCAGCTCCACACCAGCTCTGCCTCCAACTCCAGCCCCACACCAGCTTTGCATCTGACTCCTACTTCATCTCCGCCTCTGACTTCAGCTCCACACCAGCTCTACCTCTGACTTCATTTCTGCCTCTGACTCCAGCTCTACACAATCTCTGCCTCTGACTTCAGCCGGGATTTGAACTCGGGTCGCTGGGGTGAGAGTCCAGAGCACTATCCATTATACCATGAAGACTTCACTAGTGTTGCAGGGAAGGAATGTACACTATATGGTTTAATGGAGCATTCTCTGACTCCACCACCAGCTCTGCCTCTGACCAGCTACACCTCTGACTTCAGCACCGCCTCCAGCTCTGCTTCTGACTTCAGCTCCGCCTCCAGCTCTGCCTCTGACTTCAGCCCCACTTCCGCCTTTGACTCTGCCTCCAGCTCCAGACCTGCTCTGCCTCTGCCTTCAGCTCCGCCTCCAGCTCCACACCAGTCTCTGACATCAGCTCCACCTCCAACCCTGACTTCAGCTCTACCTCTGACTCCAGCTCCACACCAGTCTCACTTCAGCTCCACCTCTGACTTCAGCTCCACACCAGCTCTGCCTCCAACTCCAGCCCCACACCAGCTTTGCATCTGACTCCTACTTCATCTCCGCCTCTGACTTCAGCTCCACACCAGCTCTACCTCTGACTTCATTTCTGCCTCTGACTCCAGCTCTACACAATCTCTGCCTCTGACTTCAGCCGGGATTTGAACTCGGGTCGCTGGGGTGAGAGTCCAGAGCACTATCCACTATACCATGAAGACTTCACTAGTGTTGCAGGGAAGGAATGTACACTATATGGTTTAATGGAGCATTCTCTGACTCCACCACCAGCTCTGCCTCTGACTTCAGCTCCACCTCTGACTTCAGCACCGCCTCCAGCTCTGCCTCTGACTTCAGCTCCGCCTCCAGCTCTGCCTCTGACTTCAGACCCACTTCCGCCTTTGACTGTGCCTCCAGCTCCAGACCTGCTCTGCCTCTGCCTTCAGCTCCGCCTCCAGCTCCACACCAGTCTCTGACTTCAGCTCCACCTCCAACCCTGACTTCAGCTGTACCTCTGACTCCAGCTCCACACCAGTCTCTGACTTCAGCTCCACCTCTGACTCCAGCCCCACACCAGCTTTGCATCTGACTCCAACTTCATCTCCGCCTCTGACTTCAGTTCCACACCAGCTCTACCTATGACTTCATTTCTGCCTCTGACTCCAGCTCTACACCATCTCTGCCTCTGACTTCAGCCCCACTTCCGCCTCCAACTCCGACGCCAGCTCCACACCAGCTCTACCTCTGACTTCAGCTCCGCCTCTGACTCCAGCTCCACACCAGTTCTGCCTCTGACTTCAGCCCCACTTCCGCCTCCAACTCCACACCAGTTTCTGACTTCAGCTCCGCCTCTGACTCCAGCTCCACACCAGTTCTGCATCTGACCACAACTTCAGTTCCATTTCACACTACAGCTCCTCCTCCAACTCCAGTTCCACACCATCTCTGCCACTTACTTCAGCTCCGCTTCCAATTCCGGCGCCACACCAAATCTGCCTCTGACTTCAGGTCCGCCTCTGACTTCAGCTCCGCCTACAGCTCCAGCTCCGCCTCCAACACCTTTTCCATGATGACATATTTTCTTTGGTCCCACCGGGATTTGAACTCGGGTCGCTGGGGTGAGAGTCCAGAGCACTATCCACTATACCATTAAGACTTCACTAGTGTTGCAGGGAAGGAATGTACACTATATGGTTTAATGGAGCATTCTCTGACTCCACCACCAACTCTGCCTCTGACTTCAGCTCCACCTCTGACTTCAGCACCGCCTCCAGCTCTGCCTCTGACTTCAGCTCCGCCTCCAGCTCTGCCTCTGACTTCAGCCCCACTTCCGCCTTTGACTCTGCCTCCAGCTCCAGACCTGCTCTGCCTCTGCCTTCAGCTCCGCCTCCAGCTCCACACCAGTCTCTGACATCAGCTCCACCTCCAACCCTGACTTCAGCTCTACCTCTGACTCCAGCTCCACACCAGTCTCACTTCAGCTCCACCTCTGACTTCAGCTCCACACCAGCTCTGCCTCCAACTCTAGCCCCACACCAGCTTTGCATCTGACTCCTACTTCATCTCCGCCTCTGACTTCAGCTCCACACCAGCTCTACCTCTGACTTCATTTCTGCCTCTGACTCCAGCTCTACACAATCTCTGCCTCTGACTTCAGCCGGGATTTGAACTCGGGTCGCTGGGGTGAGAGTCCAGAGCACTATCCATTATACCATGAAGACTTCACTAGTGTTGCAGGGAAGGAATGTACACTATATGGTTTAATGGAGCATTCTCTGACTCCACCACCAGCTCTGCCTCTGACTTCAGCTACACCTCTGACTTCAGCACCGCCTCCAGCTCTGCCTCTGACTTCAGCTGCGCCTCCAGCTCTGCCTCTGACTTCAGCCCCACTTCCGCCTTTGACTGTGACTCCAGCTCCAGACCTGCTCTGCCTCTGCCTTCAGCTCCGCCTCCAGCTCCACACCAGTCTCTGACTTCAGCTCCACCTCCAACCCTGACTTCAGCTCTACCTCTGACTCCAGCTCCACACCAGTCTCTGACTTCAGCTCCACCTCTGACTCCAGCCCCACACCAGCTTTGCATCTGACTCCAACTTCATCTCCGCCTCTGACTTCAGCTCCACACCAGCTCTACCTCTGACTTCATTTCTGCCTCTGACTCCAGCTCTACACGATCTCTGCCTCTGACTTCAGCCCCACTTCCGCCTCCAACTCCGCCGCCAGCTCCACACCAGTTTCTGACTTCAGCTCCGCCTCTGACTCCAGCTCCACACCAGTTCTGCATCTGACCACAACTTCAGTTTCATCTCTGACTACAGCTTCTCCTCCAACTCCAGCTCCACACCATCTCTGCCACTGACTTCAGCTCCGCCTCCAATTTCGGCACCACACCAAATCTGCCTCTGACTTCAGCTCCGCCTCTGACTTCAGCTCCGCCTACAGCTCCAGCTCCGCCACCAACGCCTTTTCCATGATGACATATTTTCTTTGGTCCCACCGGGATTTGAACTCGGGTCGCTGGGGTGAGAGTCCAGAGCACTATCCACTATACCATGAAGACTTCACTAGTGTTGCAGGGAAGGAATGTACACTATATGGTTTAATGGAGCATTCTCTGACTCCACCACCAGCTCTGCCTCTGACTTTAGCTCCACCTCTGACTTCAGCACCGCCTCCAGCTCTGCCTCTGACTTCAACCCCACTTCCGCCTTTGACTGTGACTCCAGCTCCAGACCTGCTCTGCCTCTGCCTTCAGCTCCGCCTCCAGCTCCACACCAGTCTCCGACTTCAGCTCCACCTCCAACCCTGACTTCAGCTCTACCTCTGACTCCAGCTCCACACCAGTCTCACTTCAGCTCCACCTCTGACTCCAGCCCCACACCAGCTTTGCATCTGACTCCAATTTCATCTCCGCCTCTGACTTCAGCTCCACACCAGCTCTACCTCTGACTTCATTTCTGCCTCTGACTCCAGCTCTACACCATCTCTGCCTCTGACTTCAGCCCCAATTCCGCCTCACACTCCGCCGCCAGCTCCACACCAGTTTCTGACTTCAGCTCCACCTCTGACTCCAGCTCCACACCAGTTCTGCATCTGACTTCAACTTCAGTTCCATCTCACACTACAGCTCCTCCTCCAACTCCAGTTCCACACCATCTCTGCCACTGACTTCAGCTCCGCTTCCAATTCCGGCGCCACACCAAATCTGCCTCTGACTTCAGGTCCGCCTCTGACTTCAGCTCCGCCTACAGCTCCAGCTCCGCCTCCAACACCTTTTCCATGATGACATATTTTCTTTGGTCCCACCGGGATTTGAACTCGGGTCGCTGGGGTGAGAGTCCAGAGCACTATCCACTATACCATGAAGACTTCACTAGTGTTTCAGGGAAGGAATGTACACTATATGGTTTAATGGAGCATTCTCTGACTCCACCACCAGCTCTGCCTCTGACTTCAGCTCCACCTCTGACTTCAGCACCGCCTCCAGCTCTGCCTCTGACTTAAGCTCCGCCTCCAGCTCTGCCTCTGACTTCAGCCCCACTTCCGCCTTTGACTGTGCCTCCAGCTCCAGACCTCCTCTGCCTCTGCCTTCAGCTCCGCCTCCAGCTCCACACCAGTCTCTGACTTCAGCTCCACCTCCAACCCTGACTTCAGCTCTACCTCTGACTCCAGCTCCACACCAGTCTCTGACTTCAGCTCCACCCCCACACCAGCTTTGCATCTGACTCCAACTTCAGCTCCACCTCCAACCCTGACTTCAGCTTTACCTCTGACTCCAGCTCCACACCAGTTTCTGACTTCAGCTCCACCTCTGACTCCAGCCCCACACCAGCTTTGCATCTGACTCCAACTTCATCTCCGCCTCTGACTTCAGCTCCACACCAGCTCTACCTCTGACTTCATTTCTGCCTCTGACTCCACAACTTCAGTTCCATCTCTGACCACAGCTTCTCCTCCAACTCCAGCTCCACACCATCTCTGCCACTGACTTCAGCTCCGCCTTCAATTTCGGCACCACACCAAATCTGCCTCTGACTTCAGGTCCGCCTCTGACTTCAGCTCCGCCTACAGCTCCAGCTCCGCCTCCAACACCTTTTCCATGATGACATATTTTCTTTGGTCCCACCGGGATTTGAACTCGGGTCGCTGGGGTGAGAGTCCAGAGCACTATCCACTATACCATGAAGACTTCACTAGTGTTGCAGGAAAGGAATGTACACTATATGGTTTAATGGAGCATTCTCTGACTCCACCACCAGCTCTGCCTCTGACTTCAGCTCCACCTCTGACTTCAGCACCGCCTCCAGCTCTGCCTCTGACTTCAGCTCCGCCTCCAGCTCTGCCTCTGACTTCAGCCCCACTTCCGCCTTTGACTCTGCCTCCAGCTTCAGACCTGTTCTGCCTCTGCCTTCAGCTTTGCCTCCAGCTCCACACCAGTCTCCGACTTCAGCTCCACCTCCAACCCTGACTTCAGCTCTCTCTGACTCCAGCTCCACACCAGTCCCTGACTTCAGCTCCACCTCTGATTTCAGCTCCACACCAGCTCTGCCTCCAACTCCAGCCCATCACCAGCTTTGCATCTGACTCCTACTTCATCTCCGCCTCTGACTTCAGCTCCACACCAGCTCTACCTCTGACTCCAGCTCTACACCATCTCTGCCTCTGACTTCAGCCGGGATTTGAACTCGGGTCGCTGGGGTGAGAGTCCAGAGCACTATCCACTATACCATGAAGACTTCACTAGTGTTTCAGGGAAGGAATGTACACTATATGGTTTAATGGAGCATTCTCTGACTCCACCACCAGCTCTGCCTCTGACTTCAGCTCCACCTCTGACTTCAGCACAACCTCCAGCTCTGCCTCTGACTTCAGCTCCGCCTCCAGCTCTGCCTCTGACTTCAGCCCCACTTCTGCCTTTGACTCTGCCTCCAGCTCCAGACCTGCTCTGCCTCTGCCTTCAGCTCCGCCTCCAGCTCCACACCAGTTTCCGACTTCAGCTCCACCTCCAACCCTGACTTCAGCTCTACCTCTGACTCCAGCTCCACACCAGTCTCTGACTTCAGCTCCACCCCCACACCAGCTTTGCATCTGACTCCAACTTCAGCTCCACCTCCAACCCTGACTTCAGCTTTACCTCTGACTCCAGCTCCACACCAGTCTCTGACTTCAGCTCCACCTCTGACTCCAGCCCCACACCAGCTTTGCATCTGACTCCAACTTCATCTCCGCCTCTGACTTCAGCTCCACACCAGCTCTACCTCTGACTTCATTTCTGCCTCTGACTCCACAACTTCAGTTCCATCTCTGACCACAGCTTCTCCTCCAACTCCAGCTCCACACCATCTCTGCCACTGACTTCAGCTCCGCCTTCAATTTCGGCACCACACCAAATCTGCCTCTGACTTCAGGTCCGCCTCTGACTTCAGCTCCGCCTACAGCTCCAGCTCCGCCTCCAACACCTTTTCCATGATGACATATTTTCTTTGGTCCCACCGGGATTTGAACTCGGGTCGCTGGGGTGAGAGTCCAGAGCACTATCCACTATACCATGAAGACTTCACTAGTGTTGCAGGGAAGGAATGTACACTATATGGTTTAATGGAGCATTCTCTGACTCCACCACCAGCTCTGCCTCTGACTTCAGCTCCACCTCTGACTTCAGCACCGCCTCCAGCTCTGCCTCTGACTTCAGCTCCGCCTCCAGCTCTGCCTCTGACTTCAGCCCCACTTCCGCCTTTGACTCTGCCTCCAGCTTCAGACCTGTTCTGCCTCTGCCTTCAGCTCTGCCTCCAGCTCCACACCAGTCTCCGACTTCAGCTCCACCTCCAACCCTGACTTCAGCTCTCTCTGACTCCAGCTCCACACCAGTCCCTGACTTCAGCTCCACCTCTGATTTCAGCTCCACACCAGCTCTGCCTCCAACTCCAGCCCATCACCAGCTTTGCATCTGACTCCTACTTCATCTCCGCCTCTGACTTCAGCTCCACACCAGCTCTACCTCTGACTTCATTTCTGCCTCTGACTCCAGCTCTACACCATCTCTGCCTCTGACTCCAGCCCCACTTCCGCCTCCAACTCCGCCGCCAGCTCCACACCAGTTTCTGACTTCAGCTCCCCCTCTGACTCCAGCTTCACACCAGTTCTGCATCTGACCACAACTTCAGTTTCATCTCTGACTACAGCTTCTCCTCCAACTCCAGCTCCACACCATCTCTGCCACTGACTTCAGCTCCGCCTCCAATTTCGGCACCACACCAAATCTGCCTCTGACTTCAGCTCCGCCTCTGACTTCAGCTCCGCCTACAGCTCCAGCTCCGCCACCAACGCCTTTTCCATGATGACATATTTTCTTTGGTCCCACCGGGATTTGAACTCGGGTCGCTGGGGTGAGAGTCCAGAGCACTATCCACTATACCATGAAGACTTCACTAGTGTTGCAGGGAAGGAATGTACACTATATGGTTTAATGGAGCATTCTCTGACTCCACCACCAGCTCTGCCTCTGACTTCAGCTCCACCTCTGACTTCAGCACCGCCTCCAGCTCTGCCTCTGACTTCAGCTCCGCCTCCAGCTCTGCCTCTGACTTCAGCCCCACTTCCGCCTTTGACTGTGCCTCCAGCTCCAGACCCGCTCTGCCTCTGCCTTCAGCTCCGCCTCCAGCTCCACACCAGTCTCTGACTTCAGCTCCACCTCCAACCCTGACTTCAGCTCTACCTCTGACTCCAGCTCCACACCAGTCTCTGACTTCAGCTCCACCTCTGACTCCAGCCCCACACCAGCTTTGCATCTGACTCCAACTTCATCTCCGCCTCTGACTTCAGTTCCACACCAGCTCTACCTATGACTTCATTTCTGCCTCTGACTCCAGCTCTACACCATCTCTGCCTCTGACTTCAGCCCCACTTCCGCCTCCAACTCCGACGCCAGCTCCACACCAGCTCTACCTCTGACTTCAGCTCCGCCTCTGACTCCAGCTCCACACCAGTTCTGCCTCTGACTTCAGCCCCACTTCCGCCTCCAACTCCACACCAGTTTCTGACTTCAGCTCCGCCTCTGACTCCAGCTCCACACCAGTTCTGCATCTGACCACAACTTCAGTTCCATCTCACACTACAGCTCCTCCTCCAACTCCAGTTCCACAGCATCTCTGCCACTTACTTCAGCTCCGCTTCCAATTCCGGCGCCACACCAAATCTGCCTCTGACTTCAGGTCCGCCTCTGACTTCAGCTCCGCCTACAGCTCCAGCTCCGCCTCCAACACCTTTTCCATGATGACATATTTTCTTTGGTCCCACCGGGATTTGAACTCGGGTCGCTGGGGTGAGAGTCCAGAGCACTATCCACTATACCATTAAGACTTCACTAGTGTTGCAGGGAAGGAATGTACACTATATGGTTTAATGGAGCATTCTCTGACTCCACCACCAACTCTGCCTCTGACTTCAGCTCCACCTCTGACTTCAGCACCGCCTCCAGCTCTGCCTCTGACTTCAGCTCCGCCTCCAGCTCTGCCTCTGACTTCAGCCTCACTTCCGCCTTTGACTCTGCCTCCAGCTCCAGACCTGCTCTGCCTCTGCCTTCAGCTCCGCCTCCAGCTCCACACCAGTCTCTGACATCAGCTCCACCTCCAACCCTGACTTCAGCTCTACCGCTGACTCCAGCTCCACACCAGTCTCACTTCAGCTCCACCTCTGACTTCAGCTCCACACCAGCTCTGCCTCCAACTCCAGCCCCACACCAGCTTTGCATCTGACTCCTACTTCATCTCCGCCTCTGACTTCAGCTCCACACCAGCTCTACCTCTGACTTCATTTCTGCCTCTGACTCCAGCTCTACACAATCTCTGCCTCTGACTTCAGCCGGGATTTGAACTCGGGTCGCTGGGGTGAGAGTCCAGAGCACTATCCATTATACCATGAAGACTTCACTAGTGTTGCAGGGAAGGAATGTACACTATATGGTTTAATGGAGCATTCTCTGACTCCACCACCAGCTCTGCCTCTGACTTCAGCTACACCTCTGACTTCAGCACCGCCTCCAGCTCTGCCTCTGACTTCAGCTCCGCCTCCAGCTCTGCCTCTGACTTCAGCCCCACTTCCGCCTTTGACTCTGCCTCCAGCTCCAGACCTGCTCTGCCTCTGCCTTCAGCTCCGCCTCCAGCTCCACACCAGTCTCTGACATCAGCTCCACCTCCAACCCTGACTTCAGCTCTACCTCTGACTCCAGCTCCACACCAGTCTCACTTCAGCTCCACCTCTGACTTCAGCTCCACACCAGCTCTGCCTCCAACTCCAGCCCCACACCAGCTTTGCATCTGACTCCTACTTCATCTCCGCCTCTGACTTCAGCTCCACACCAGCTCTACCTCTGACTTCATTTCTGCCTCTGACTCCAGCTCTACACAATCTCTGCCTCTGACTTCAGCCGGGATTTGAACTCGGGTCGCTGGGGTGAGAGTCCAGAGCACTATCCACTATACCATGAAGACTTCACTAGTGTTGCAGGGAAGGAATGTACACTATATGGTTTAATGGAGCATTCTCTGACTCCACCACCAGCTGACTTCAGCTCCACCTCTGACTTCAGCACCGCCTCCAGCTCTGCCTCTGACTTCAGCTCCGCCTCCAGCTCTGCCTCTGACTTCAGCCCCACTTCCGCCTTTGACTGTGCCTCAAGCTCCAGACCTGCTCTGCCTCTGCCTTCAGCTCCGCCTCCAGCTCCACACCAGTCTCTGACTTCAGCTCCACCTCCAACCCTGACTTCAGCTCTACCTCTGACTCCAGCTCCACACCAGTCTCTGACTTCAGCTCCACCTCTGACTCCAGCCCCACACCAGCTTTGCATCTGACTCCAACTTCATCTCCGCCTCTGACTTCAGTTCTACGCCAGCTCTACCTATGACTTCATTTCTGCCTCTGACTCCAGCTCTACACCATCTCTGCCTCTGACTTCAGCCCCACTTCCGCCTCCAACTCCGACGCCAGCTCCACACCAGTTTCTGACTTCAGCTCCGCCTCTGACTCCAGCTCCACACCAGTTCTGCATCTGACCACAACTTCAGTTCCATCTCTGACTACAGCTTCTCCTCCAACTCCAGCGCCACGCCATCTCTGCCACTGACTTCAGCTCCGCCTTCAATTTCGGCACCACACCAAATCTGCCTCTGACTTCAGCTCCGCCTCTGACTTCAGCTCCGCCTACAGCTCCAGCTCCGCCACCAATGCCTTTTCCATGATGATATATATTCTTTGGTCCCACCGGGATTTGAACTCGGGTCGCTGGGGTGAGAGTCCAGAGCACTATCCACTATACCATGAAGACTTCACTAGTGTTACAGGGAAGGAATGTACACTATATGGTTTAATGGAGCATTCTCTGACTCCACCACCAGCTCTGCCTCTGACTTCAGCTCCACCTCTGACTTCAGCACCGCCTCCAGCTCTGCCTCTGACTTCAGCTCCGCCTCCAGCTCTGCCTCTGACTTCAGCCCCACTTCCGCCTTTGACTCTGCCTCCAGCTCCAGACCTGCTCTGCCTCTGCCTTCAACTCCGCCTCCAGCTCCACACCAGTCTCCGACTTCAGCTCCACCTCCAACCCTGACTTCAGCTCTACCTCTGACTCCAGCTCCACACCAGTCTCACTTCAGCTCCACCTCTGACTCCAGCCCCACACCAGCTTTGCATCTGACTCCAATTTCATCTCCGCCTCTGACTTCAGCTCCACACCAGCTCTACCTCTGACTTCATTTCTGCCTCTGACTCCAGCTCTACACCATCTCTGCCTCTGACTTCAGCCCCAATTCCGCCTCACACTCCGCCGCCAGCTCCACACCAGTTTCTGACTTCAGCTCCACCTCTGACTCCAGCTCCACACCAGTTCTGCATCTGACTTCAACTTCAGTTCCATCTCACACTACAGCTCCTCCTCCAACTCCAGTTCCACACCATCTCTGCCACTGACTTCAGCTCCGCTTCCAATTCCGGCGCCACACCAAATCTGCCTCTGACTTCAGGTCCGCCTCTGACTTCAGCTCCGCCTACAGCTCCAGCTCCGCCTCCAACACCTTTTCCATGATGACATATTTTCTTTGGTCCCACCGGGATTTGAACTCGGGTCGCTGGGGTGAGAGTCCAGAGCACTATCCATTATACCATGAAGACTTCACTAGTGTTGCAGGGAAGGAATGTACACTATATGGTTTAATGGAGCATTCTCTGACTCCACCACCAGCTCTGCCTCTGACTTCAGCTACACCTCTGACTTCAGCACCGCCTCCAGCTCTGCCTCTGACTTCAGCTCCGCCTCCAGCTCTGCCTCTGACTTCAGCCCCACTTCCGCCTTTGACTCTGCCTCCAGCTCCAGACCTGCTCTGCCTCTGCCTTCAGCTCCGCCTCCAGCTCCACACCAGTCTCTGACATCAGCTCCACCTCCAACCCTGACTTCAGCTCTACCTCTGACTCCAGCTCCACACCAGTCTCACTTCAGCTCCACCTCTGACTTCAGCTCCACACCAGCTCTGCCTCCAACTCCAGCCCCACACCAGCTTTGCATCTGACTCCTACTTCATCTCCGCCTCTGACTTCAGCTCCACACCAGCTCTACCTCTGACTTCATTTCTGCCTCTGACTCCAGCTCTACACAATCTCTGCCTCTGACTTCAGCCGGGATTTGAACTCGGGTCGCTGGGGTGAGAGTCCAGAGCACTATCCACTATACCATGAAGACTTCACTAGTGTTGCAGGGAAGGAATGTACACTATATGGTTTAATGGAGCATTCTCTGACTCCACCACCAGCTGACTTCAGCTCCACCTCTGACTTCAGCACCGCCTCCAGCTCTGCCTCTGACTTCAGCCCCACTTCCGCCTTTGACTGTGCCTCAAGCTCCAGACCTGCTCTGCCTCTGCCTTCAGCTCCGCCTCCAGCTCCACACCAGTCTCTGACTTCAGCTCCACCTCCAACCCTGACTTCAGCTCTACCTCTGACTCCAGCTCCACACCAGTCTCTGACTTCAGCTCCACCTCTGACTCCAGCCCCACACCAGCTTTGCATCTGACTCCAACTTCATCTCCGCCTCTGACTTCAGTTCTACGCCAGCTCTACCTATGACTTCATTTCTGCCTCTGACTCCAGCTCTACACCATCTCTGCCTCTGACTTCAGCCCCACTTCCGCCTCCAACTCCGACGCCAGCTCCACACCAGTTTCTGACTTCAGCTCCGCCTCTGACTCCAGCTCCACACCAGTTCTGCATCTGACCACAACTTCAGTTCCATCTCTGACTACAGCTTCTCCTCCAACTCCAGCGCCACGCCATCTCTGCCACTGACTTCAGCTCCGCCTTCAATTTCGGCACCACACCAAATCTGCCTCTGACTTCAGCTCCGCCTCTGACTTCAGCTCCGCCTACAGCTCCAGCTCCGCCACCAATGCCTTTTCCATGATGATATATATTCTTTGGTCCCACCGGGATTTGAACTCGGGTCGCTGGGGTGAGAGTCCAGAGCACTATCCACTATACCATGAAGACTTCACTAGTGTTACAGGGAAGGAATGTACACTATATGGTTTAATGGAGCATTCTCTGACTCCACCACCAGCTCTGCCTCTGACTTCAGCTCCACCTCTGACTTCAGCACCGCCTCCAGCTCTGCCTCTGACTTCAGCTCCGCCTCCAGCTCTGCCTCTGACTTCAGCCCCACTTCCGCCTTTGACTCTGCCTCCAGCTCCAGACCTGCTCTGCCTCTGCCTTCAACTCCGCCTCCAGCTCCACACCAGTCTCCGACTTCAGCTCCACCTCCAACCCTGACTTCAGCTCTACCTCTGACTCCAGCTCCACACCAGTCTCACTTCAGCTCCACCTCTGACTCCAGCCCCACACCAGCTTTGCATCTGACTCCAATTTCATCTCCGCCTCTGACTTCAGCTCCACACCAGCTCTACCTCTGACTTCATTTCTGCCTCTGACTCCAGCTCTACACCATCTCTGCCTCTGACTTCAGCCCCAATTCCGCCTCACACTCCGCCGCCAGCTCCACACCAGTTTCTGACTTCAGCTCCACCTCTGACTCCAGCTCCACACCAGTTCTGCATCTGACTTCAACTTCAGTTCCATCTCACACAACAGCTCCTCCTCCAACTCCAGTTCCACACCATCTCTGCCACTGACTTCAGCTCCGCTTCCAATTCCGGCGCCACACCAAATCTGCCTCTGACTTCAGGTCCGCCTCTGACTTCAGCTCCGCCTACAGCTCCAGCTCCGCCTCCAACACCTTTTCCATGATGACATATTTTCTTTGGTCCCACCGGGATTTGAACTCGGGTCGCTGGGGTGAGAGTCCAGAGCACTATCCACTATACCATGAAGACTTCATTAGTGTTTCAGGGAAGGAATGTACACTATATGGTTTAATGGAGCATTCTCTGACTCCACCACCAGCTCTGCCTCTGACTTCAGCTCCACCTCTGACTTCAGCACCGCCTCCAGCTCTGCCTCTGACTTCAGCTCCGCCTCCAGCTCTGCCTCTGACTTCAGCCCCACTTCCGCCTTTGACTGTTCCTCCAGCTCCAGACCTCCTCTGCCTCTGCCTTCAGCTCTGCCTCCAGCTCCACACCAGTCTCTGACTTCAGCTCCACCTCCAACCCTGACTTCAGCTCTACCTCTGACTCCAGCTCCACACCAGTCTCTGACTTCAGCTCCACCCCCACACCAGCTTTGCATCTGACTCCAACTTCAGCTCCACCTCCAACCCTGACTTCAGCTTTACCTCTGACTCCAGCTCCACACCAGTCTCTGACTTCAGCTCCACCTCTGACTCCAGCCCCACACCAGCTTTGCATCTGACTCCAACTTCATCTCCGCCTCTGACTTCAGCTCCACACCAGCTCTACCTCTGACTTCATTTCTGCCTCTGACTCCACAACTTCAGTTCCATCTCTGACCACAGCTTCTCCTCCAACTCCAGCTCCACACCATCTCTGCCACTGACTTCAGCTCCGCCTTCAATTTCGGCACCACACCAAATCTGCCTCTGACTTCAGGTCCGCCTCTGACTTCAGCTCCGCCTACAGCTCCAGCTCCGCCTCCAACACCTTTTCCATGATGACATATTTTCTTTGGTCCCACCGGGATTTGAACTCGGGTCGCTGGGGTGAGAGTCCAGAGCACTATCCACTATACCATGAAGACTTCACTAGTGTTGCAGGGAAGGAATGTACACTATATGGTTTAATGGAGCATTCTCTGACTCCACCACCAGCTCTGCCTCTGACTTCAGCTCCACCTCTGACTTCAGCACCGCCTCCAGCTCTGCCTCTGACTTCAGCTCCGCCTCCAGCTCTGCCTCTGACTTCAGCCCCACTTCCGCCTTTGACTCTGCCTCCAGCTTCAGACCTGTTCTGCCTCTGCCTTCAGCTCTGCCTCCAGCTCCACACCAGTCTCCGACTTCAGCTCCACCTCCAACCCTGACTTCAGCTCTCTCTGACTCCAGCTCCACACCAGTCCCTGACTTCAGCTCCACCTCTGATTTCAGCTCCACACGAGCTCTGCCTCCAACTCCAGCCCATCACCAGCTTTGCATCTGACTCCTACTTCATCTCCGCCTCTGACTTCAGCTCCACACCAGCTCTACCTCTAACTTCATTTCTGCCTCTGACTCCAGCTCTACACCATCTCTGCCTCTGACTTCAGCCCCACTTCCGCCTCCAACTCCGACGCCAGCTCCACACCAGCTCTACCTCTGACTTCAGCTCCGCCTCTGACTCCAGCTCCACACCAGTTCTGCCTCTGACTTCAGCCCCACTTCCGCCTCCAACTCCACACCAGTTTCTGACTTCAGCTCCGCCTCTGACTCCAGCTCCACACCAGTTCTGCATCTGACCACAACTTCAGTTCCATCTCACACTACAGCTCCTCCTCCAACTCCAGTTCCACACCATCTCTGCCACTTACTTCAGCTCCGCTTCCAATTCCGGCGCCACACCAAATCTGCCTCTGACTTCAGGTCCGCCTCTGACTTCAGCTCCGCCTACAGCTCCAGCTCCGCCTCCAACACCTTTTCCATGATGACATATTTTCTTTGTTCCCACCGGGATTTGAACTCGGGTCGCTGGGGTGAGAGTCCAGAGCACTATCCAGACTTCACTAGTGTTGCAGGGGAGGAATGTACACTATATGGTTTAATGGAGCATTCTCTGACTCCACCACCAACTCTGCCTCTGACTTCAGCTCCACCTCTGACTTCAGCACCGCCTCCAGCTCTGCCTCTGACTTCAGCTCCGCCTCCAGCTCTGCCTCTGACTTCAGCCCCACTTCCGCCTTTGACTCTGCCTCCAGCTCCAGACCTGCTCTGCCTCTGCCTTCAGCTCCGCCTCCAGCTCCACACCAGTCTCTGACATCAGCTCCACCTCCAACCCTGACTTCAGCTCTACCGCTGACTCCAGCTCCACACCAGTCTCACTTCAGCTCCACCTCTGACTTCAGCTCCACACCAGCTCTGCCTCCAACTCCAGCCCCACACCAGCTTTGCATCTGACTCCTACTTCATCTCCGCCTCTGACTTCAGCTCCACACCAGCTCTACCTCTGACTTCATTTCTGCCTCTGACTCCAGCTCTACACAATCTCTGCCTCTGACTTCAGCCGGGATTTGAACTCGGGTCGCTGGGGTGAGAGTCCAGAGCACTATCCATTATACCATGAAGACTTCACTAGTGTTGCAGGGAAGGAATGTACACTATATGGTTTAATGGAGCATTCTCTGACTCCACCACCAGCTCTGCCTCTGACTTCAGCTACACCTCTGACTTCAGCACCGCCTCCAGCTCCGCCTCTGACTTCAGCTCCACACCAGCTCTACCTCTGACTTCATTTCTGCCTCTGACTCCAGCTCTACACAATCTCTGCCTCTGACTTCAGACGGGATTTGAACTCGGGTCGCTGGGGTGAGAGTCCAGAGCACTATCCATTATACCATGAAGACTTCACTAGTGTTGCAGGGAAGGAATGTACACTATATGGTTTAATGGAGCATTCTCTGACTCCACCACCAGCTCTGCCTCTGACTTCAGCTACACCTCTGACTTCAGCACCGCCTCCAGCTCTGCCTCTGACTTCAGCTCCGCCTCCAGCTCTGCCTCTGACTTCAGCCCCACTTCCGCCTTTGAATCTGCCTCCAGCTCCAGACCTGCTCTGCCTCTGCCTTCAGCTCCGCCTCCAGCTCCACACCAGTCTCTGACATCAGCTCCACCTCCAACCCTGACTTCAGCTCTACCTCTGACTCCAGCTCCACAGCAGTCTCACTTCAGCTCCACCTCTGACTTCAGCTCCACACCAGCTCTGCCTCCAACTCCAGCCCCACACCAGCTTTGCATCTGACTCCTACTTCATCTCCGCCTCTGACTTCAGCTCCACACCAGCTCTACCTCTGACTTCATTTCTGCCTCTGACTCCAGCTCTACACAATCTCTGCCTCTGACTTCAGCCGGGATTTGAACTCGGGTCGCTGGGGTGAGAGTCCAGAGCACTATCCATTATACCATGAAGACTTCACTAGTGTTGCAGGGAAGGAATGTACACTATATGGTTTAATGGAGCATTCTCTGACTCCACCACCAGCTCTGCCTCTGACTTCAGCTACACCTCTGACTTCAGCACCGCCTCCAGCTCTGCCTCTGACTTCAGCTCCGCCTCCAGCTCTGCCTCTGACTTCAGCCCCACTTCCGCCTTTGACTGTGACTCCAGCTCCAGACCTGCTCTGCCTCTGCTTTCAGCTCCGCCTCCAGCTCCACACCAGTCTCTGACTTCAGCTCCACCTCCAACCCTGACTTCAGCTCTACCTCTGACTCCAGCTCCACACCAGTCTCTGACTTCAGCTCCACCTCTGACTCCAGCCCCACACCAGCTTTGCATCTGACTCCAACTTCATCTCCGCCTCTGACTTCAGCTCCACACCAGCTCTACCTCTGACTTCATTTCTGCCTCTGACTCCAGCTCTACACCTTCTCTGCCTCTGACTTCAGCCCCACTTCCGCCTCCAACTCCGCCGCCAGCTCCACACCAGTTTCTGACTTCAGCTCCGCCTCTGACTCCAGCTCCACACCAGTTCTGCATCTGACCACAACTTCAGTTTCATCTCTGACTACAGCTTCTCCTCCAACTCCAGCTCCACACCATCTCTGCCACTGACTTCAGCTCCGCCTCCAATTTCGGCACCACACCAAATCTGCCTCTGACTTCAGCTCCGCCTCTGACTTCAGCTCCGCCTACAGCTCCAGCTCCGCCACCAACGCCTTTTCCATGATGACATATTTTCTTTGGTCCCACCGGGATTTGAACTCGGGTCGCTGGGGTGAGAGTCCAGAGCACTATCCACTATACCATGAAGACTTCACTAGTGTTGCAGGGAAGGAATGTACACTATATGGTTTAATGGAGCATTCTCTGACTCCACCACCAGCTCTGCCTCTGACTTCAGCTCCACCTCTGACTTCAGCACCGCCTCCAGCTCTGCCTCTGACTTCAGCTCCGTCTCCAGCTCTGCCTCTGACTTCAGCCCCACTTCCGCCTTTGACTGTGCCTCCAGCTCCAGACCTGCTCTGCCTCTGCCTTCAGCTCCGCCTCCAGCTCCACACCAGTCTCTGACTTCAGCTCCACCTCCAACCCTGACTTCAGCTCTACCTCTGACTCCAGCTCCACACCAGTCTCTGACTTCAGCTCCACCTCTGACTCCAGCCCCACACCAGCTTTGCATCTGACTCCAACTTCATCTCCGCCTCTGACTTCAGTTCCACACCAGCTCTACCTATGACTTCATTTCTGCCTCTGACTCCAGCTCTACACCATCTCTGCCTCTGACTTCAGCCTCACTTCCGCCTCCAACTCCGACGCCAGCTCCACACCAGCTCTACCTCTGACTTCAGCTCCGCCTCTGACTCCAGCTCCACACCAGTTCTGCCTCTGACTTCAGCCCCACTTCCGCCTCCAACTCCACACCAGTTTCTGACTTCAGCTCCGCCTCTGACTCCAGCTCCACACCAGTTCTGCATCTGACTTCAACTTCAGTTCCATTTCACACTACAGCTCCTCCTCCAACTCCAGCTCCACACCATCTCTGCCACTTACTTCAGCTCCGCTTCCAATTCCGGCGCCACACCAAATCTGCCTCTGACTTCAGGTCCGCCTCTGACTTCAGCTCCGCCTACAGCTCCAGCTCCGCCTCCAACACCTTTTCCATGATGACATATTTTCTTTGGTCCCACCGGGATTTGAACTCGGGTCGCTGGGGTGAGAGTCCAGAGCACTATCCACTATACCATTAAGACTTCACTAGTGTTGCAGGGAAGGAATGTACACTATATGGTTTAATGGAGCATTCTCTGACCACCACCAGCTCTGCCTCTGACTTCAGCTCCACCTTTGACTTCAGCACCGCCTCCAGCTCTGCCTCTGACTTCAGCTCCGCCTCCAGCTCTGCCTCTGACTTCAGCCCCACTTCCGCCTTTGACTCTGCCTCCAGCTCCAGACCTGCTCTGCCTCTGCCTTCAGGTCCGCCTCCAGCTCCACACCAGTCTCTGACATCAGCTCCACCTCCAACCCTGACTTCAGCTCGACCTCTGACTCCAGCTCCACACCAGTCTCTGACTTCAGCTCCACCTCTGACTTCAGCTCCACACCAGCTCTGCCTCCAACTCCAGCCCCACACCAGCTTTGCATCTGACTCCTACTTCATCTCCGCCTCTGACTTCAGCTCCACACCAGCTCTACCTCTGACTTCATTTCTGCCTCTGACTCCAGCTCTACACAATCTCTGCCTCTGACTTCAGCCGGGATTTGAACTCGGGTCGCTGGGGTGAGAGTCCAGAGCACTATCCACTATACCATGAAGACTTCACTAGTGTTGCAGGGAAGGAATGTTCACTATATGGTTTAATGGAGCATTCTGACTCCACCACCAGCTCTGCCTCTGACTTCAGCTCCACCTCTGACTTCAGCACCGCCTCCAGCTCTGCCTCTGACTTCAGCTCCGCCTCCAGCTCTGCCTCTGACTTCAACCCCACTTCCGCCTTTGACTCTGCCTCCAGCTCCAGACCTGCGCTGCCTCTGCCTTCAGCTCCGCCTCCAGCTCCACACCAGTCTCCGACTTCAGCTCCACCTCCAACCCTGACTTCAGCTCTACCTCTGACTCCAGCTCCACACCAGTCTCACTTCAGCTCCACCTCTGACTCCAGCCCCACACCAGCTTTGCATCTGACTCCAACTTCATCTCCGCCTCTGACTTCAGCTCCACACCAGCTCTACCTCTGACTCCAGCTCTACACCATCTCTGCCTCTGACTTCAGCCCCACTTCCGCCTCCAACTCCGCCGCCAGCTCCACACCAGTTTCTGACTTCAGCTCCACCTCTAACTCCAGCTCCACACCAGTTCTGCATCTGACTTCAACTTCAGTTCCATTTCACACTACAGCTCCTCCTCCAACTCCGCCGCCAGCTCCACACCAGTTTCTCCGCCTCTGACTCCAGCTCCACACCAGTTCTGCATCTGACCACAACTTCAGTTCCATCTCTGACTACAGCTTCTCCTCCAACTCCAGCGCCACACCATCTCTGCCACTGACTTCAGCTCCGCCTTCAATTTCGGCACCACACCAAATCTGCCTCTGACTTCAGCTCCGCCTCTGACTTCAGCTCCGCCTACAGCTCCAGCTCCGCCACCAACGCCTTTTCCATGATGATATATATTCTTTGGTCCCACCGGGATTTGAACTCGGGTCGCTGGGGTGAGAGTCCAGAGCACTATCCACTATACCATGAAGACTACACTAGTGTTACAGGGAAGGAATGTACACTATATGGTTTAATGGAGCATTCTCTGACTCCACCACCAGCTCTGCCTCTGACTTCAGCTCCACCTCTGACTTCAGCACCGCCTCCAGCTCTGCCTCTGACTTCAGCTCTGCCTTCAGCTCTGCCTCTGACTTCAGCCCCACTTCCGCCTTTGACTCTGCTTCCAGCTCCAGACCGGCTCTGCCTTCAGCTCCACACCAATCTCCGACTTCAGCTCCACCTCCAACCCTGACTTCAGCTCTACCTCTGACTCCAGCTCCACACCAGTCTCACTTCAGCTCCACCTCTGACTCCAGCCCCACACCAGCTTTGCATCTGACTCCAACTTCATCTCCGCCTCTGACTTCAGCTCCACACCAGCTCTACCTCTGACTTCATTTCTGCCTCTGACTCCAGCTCTACACCATCTCTGCCTCTTACTTCAGCCCCACTTCCGCCTCCAACTCCGCCGCGAGCTCCACACCAGTTTCTGACTTCAGCTCCACCTCTGACTCCAGTTCCACACCAGTTCTGCATCTGACTTCAACTTCAGTTCCATCTCTGACTACAGCTCCTCCTCCAACTCCAGCTCCACACCATCTCTGCCACTGATTTCAGCTCCGCCTCCAATTTCGGCACCACACTAAATCCGCCTCTGACTTCAGCTCCGCCTCTGACTTCAGCTCCGCCTACAGCTCCAGCTCCGCCTCCAACACCTTTTCCATGATGACATATTTTCTTTGGTCCCACCGGGATTTGAACTCGGGTCGCTGGGGTGAGAGTCCAGAGCACTATCCACTATACCATTAAGACTTCACTAGTGTTGCAGGGAAGGAATGTACACTATATGGTTTAATGGAGCATTCTCTGACTCCACCACCAGCTCTGCCTCTGACTTCAGCTCCACCTCTGACTTCAGCACCGCCTCCAGCTCTGCCTCTGACTTCAGCTCTGCCTCCAGCTCTGCCTCTGACTTCAGCCCCACTTCCGCCTTTGACTCTGCCTCCAGCTCCAGACCTGCTCTGCCTCTGCCTTCAGCTCCACCTCCAGCTCCACACCAGTCTCTGACATCAGCTCCACCTCCAACCCTGACTTCAGCTGTACCTCTGACTCCAGCTCCACACCAGTCTCTGACTTCAGCTCCACCTCTGACTTCAGCTCCACACAAGCTCTGACTCCAACTCCAGCCCCACACCAGCTTTGCATCTGACTCCTACTTCATCTCCGCCTCTGACTTCAGCTCCACACCAGCTCTACCTCTGACTTCATTTCTGCCTCTGACTCCAGCTCTACACCATCTCTGCCTCTGACTTCAGGCGGGATTTGAACTCGGGTCGCTGGGGTGAGAGTCCAGAGCACTATCCACTATACCATGAAGACTTCACTAGTGTTGCAGGGAAGGAATGTACACTATATGGTTTAATGGAGCATTCTCTGACTCCACCACCAGCTCTGCCTCTGACTTCAGCTCCACCTCTGACTTCAGCACCGCCTCCAGCTCTGCCTCTGACTTCAGCTCCGCCTCCAGCTCTGCCTCTGACTTCAGCTCCGCCTCCAGCTCTGCCTCTGACTTCAGCCCCACTTCCGCCTTTGACTGTGCCTCCAGCTCCAGACCTGCTCTGCCTCTGCCTTCAGCTCCGCCTCCAGCTCCACACCAGTCTCTGAATTCAGCTCCACCTCCAACCCTGACTTCAGCTCTACCTCTGACTCCAGCTCCACACCAGTCTCTGACTTCAGCTCCACCTCTGACTCCAGCCCCACACCAGCTTTGCATCTGACTCCAACTTCATCTCCGCCTCTGACTTCAGCTCCACACCAGCTCTACCTCTGACTTCATTTCTGCCTCTGACTCCAGCTCTACACCATCTCTGCCTCTGACTTCAGCCCCACTTCCGCCTCCAACTCCGCCGCCAGCTCCACACCAGTTTCTGACTTCAGCTCCGCCTCTGACTCCAGCTCCACACCAGTTCTGCATCTGACCACAACTTCAGTTCCATCTCTGACTACAGCTTCTCCTCCAACTCCAGCTCCACACCATCTCTGCCACTGACTTCAGCTCCGCCTTCAATTTCGGCACCACACCAAATCTGCCTCTGACTTCAGCTTCGCCTCTGACTTCAGCTCCGCCTACAGCTCCAGCTCCGCCACCAACGCCTTTTCCATGATGACATATTTTCTTTGGTCCCACCGGGATTTGAACTCGGGTCGCTGGGGTGAGAGTCCAGAGCACTATCCACTATACCATGAAGACTTCACTAGTGTTGCAGGGAAGGAATGTACACTATATGGTTTAATGGAGCATTCTCTGACTCCACCACCAGCTCTGCCTCTGACTTGAGCTGCACCTCTGACTTCAGCACCGCCTCCAGCTCTGCCTCTGACTTCAGCTCCGCCTCCAGCTCTGCCTCTGACTTAAGCCCCACTTCCGCCTTTGACTGTGCCTCCAGCTCCAGACCTGCTCTGCCTCTGCCTTCAGCTCCGCCTCCAGCTCCACACCAGTCTCTGACTTCAGCTCCACCTCCAACCCTGACTTCAGCTCTACCTCTGACTCCAGCTCCACACCAGTCTCTGACTTCAGCTCCACCTCTGACTCCAACCCCACACCAGCTTTGCATCTGACTCCAACTTCATCTCCGCCTCTGACTTCAGCTCCACACCAGCTCTACCTCTGACTTCATTTCTGCCTCTGACTCCAGCTCTACACCATCTCTGCCTCTGACTTCAGCCCCACTTCCGCCTCCAACTCCGCCGCCAGCTCCACACCAGTTTCTGACTTCAGCTCCGCCTCTGACTCCAGCTCCACACCAGTTCTGCATCTGACCACAACTTCAGTTCCATCTCTGACCACAGCTTCTCCTCCAACTCCAGCTCCACACCATCTCTGCCACTGACTTCAGCTCTGCCTTCAATTTCGGCACCACACCAAATCTGCCTCTGACTTCAGCTCCGCCTCTGACTTCAGCTCCGCCTACAGCTCCGCCTACAGCTCCAGCTCCGCCTCCAACACCTTTTCCATGATGACATATTTTCTTTGGTCCCACCGGGATTTGAACTCGGGTCGCTGGGGTGAGAGTCCAGAGCACTATCCACTATACCATGAAGACTTCACTAGTGTTGCAGGGAAGGAATGTAAACTATATGGTTTAATGGAGCATTCTCTGACTCCACCACCAGCTCTGCCTCTGACTTCAGCTCCACTTCTGACTTCAGCACCGCCTCCAGCTCTGCCTCTGACTTCAGCTCCGCCTCCAGCTCTGCCTCTGACTTCAGCCCCACTTCCGCCTTTGACTGTGCCTCCAGTTCCAGACCTGCTCTGCCTCTGCCTTCAGCTCCGCCTCCAGCTCCACACCAGTCTCTGACTTCAGCTCCACCTCCAACCCTGACTTCAGCTCTACCTCTGACTCCAGCTCCACACCAGTCTCTGACTTCAGCTCCACCTCTGACTCCAGCCCCACACCAGCTTTGCATCTGACTCCAACTTCATCTCCGCCTCTGACTTCAGCTCCACACCAGCTCTACCTCTGACTTCATTTCTGCCTCTGACTCCAGCTCTACACCATCTCTGCCTCTGACTTCAGCCCCACTTCCGCCTCCAACTCCGCCGCCAGCTCCACACCAGTTTCTGACTTCAGCTCCGCCTCTGACTCCAGCTCCACACCAGTTCTGCATCTGACCACAACTTCAGTTCCATCTCTGACCACAGCTTCTCCTCCAACTCCAGCTCCACACCATCTCTGCCACTGACTTCAGCTCTGCCTTCAATTTCGGCACCACACCAAATCTGCCTCTGACTTCAGCTCCGCCTCTGACTTCAGCTCCGCCTACAGCTCCGCCTACAGCTCCAGCTCCGCCTCCAACACCTTTTCCATGATGACATATTTTCTTTGGTCCCACCGGGATTTGAACTCGGGTCGCTGGGGTGAGAGTCCAGAGCACTATCCACTATACCATGAAGACTTCACTAGTGTTGCAGGGAAGGAATGTAAACTATATGGTTTAATGGAGCATTCTCTGACTCCACCACCAGCTCTGCCTCTGACTTCAGCTCCACTTCTGACTTCAGCACCGCCTCCAGCTCTGCCTCTGACTTCAGCTCCGCCTCCAGCTCTGCCTCTGACTTCAGCCCCACTTCCGCCTTTGACTGTGCCTCCAGTTCCAGACCTGCTCTGCCTCTGCCTTCAGCTCCGCCTCCAGCTCCACACCAGTCTCTGACTTCAGCTCCACCTCCAACCCTGACTTCAGCTCTACCTCTGACTCCAGCTCCACACCAGTCTCTGACTTCAGCTCCACCTCTGACTCCAGCCCCACACCAGCTTTGCATCTGACTCCAACTTCATCTCCGCCTCTGACTTCAGCTCCACACCAGCTCTACCTCTGACTTCATTTCTGCCTCTGACTCCACAATTTCAGTTCCATCTCTGACTACAGCTTCTCCTCCACCACCAGCTCTGCCTCTGACTTCAGCTCCACCTCTGACTTCAGCACCGCCTCCAGCTCTGCCTCTGACTTCAGCTCCGCCTCCAGCTCTGCCTCTGACTTCAGCCCCACTTCCGCCTTTGACTCTGCCTCCAGCTCCAGACCTGCTCTGCCTCTGCCTTCAACTCCGCCTCCAGCTCCACACCAGTGTCCGACTTCAGCTCCACCTCCAACCCTGACTTCAGCTCTACCTCTGACTCCAGCTCCACACCAGTCTCACTTCAGCTCCACCTCTGACTCCAGCCCCACACCAGCTTTGCATCTGACTCCAACTTCATCTCCGCCTCTGACTTCAGCTCCACACCAGCTCTACCTCTGACTTCATTTCTGCCTCTGACTCCAGCTCTACACCATCTCTGCCTCTGACTTCAGCCCCACTTCCGCCTCCAACTCCGACGCCAGCTCCACACCAGTTTCTGACTTCAGCTCCGCCTCTGACTCCAGCTCCACACCAGTTCTGCATCTGACCACAACTTCAGTTCCATCTCTGACTACAGCTTCTCCTCCAACTCCAGCGCCACACCATCTCTGCCACTGACTTCAGCTCCGCCTTCAATTTCGGCACCACACCAAATCTGCCTCTGACTTCAGCTCCGCCTCTGACTTCAGCTTCGCCTACAGCTCCAGCTCCGCCACCAACGCCTTTTCCATGATGATATATATTCTTTGGTCCCACCGGGATTTGAACTCGGGTCGCTGGGGTGAGAGTCCAGAGCACTATCCACTATACCATGAAGACTTCACTAGTGTTACAGGGAAGGAATGTACACTATATGGTTTAATGGAGCATTCTCTGACTCCACCACCAGCTCTGCCTCTGACTTCAGCTCCACCTCTGACTTTAGCACCGCCTCCAGCTCTGCCTCTGACTTCAGCTCCGCCTCCAGCTCTGCCTCTGACTTCAGCCCCACTTCCGCCTTTGACTCTGCCTCCAGCTCCAGACCTGCTCTGCCTCTGCCTTCAGCTCCGCCTCCAGCTCCACACCAGTCTCTGACATCAGCTCCACCTCCAACCCTGACTTCAGCTGTACCTCTGACTCCAGCTCCACACCAGTCTCTGACTTCAGCTCCACACCAGCTCTGCCTCCAACTCCAGCCCCACACCAGCTTTGCATCTGACTCCTACTTCTTCTTCGCCTCTTACTTCAGCTCCACACCAGCTCTACCTCTGACTTCATTTCTGCCTCTGACTCCAGCTCTACACCATCTCTGCCTCTGACTTCAGCCGGGATTTGAACTCGGGTCGCTGGGGTGAGAGTCCAGAGCACTATCCACTATACCATGAAGACTTCACTAGTGTTGCAGGGAAGGAATGTACACTATATGGTTTAATGGAGCATTCTCTGACTCCACCACCAGCTCTGCCTCTGACTTCAGCTCCACCTCTGACTTCAGCACCGCCTCCAGTTCTGCCTCTGACTTCAGCTCCGCCTCCAGCTCTGCCTCTTACTTCAGCCCCACTTTCGCCTTTGACTGTGCCTCCAGCTCCAGACCTGCTCTGCCTCAGCCTTCAGCTCCGCCTCCAGCTCCACACCAGTCTCTGACTTCAGCTCCACCTCCAACCCTGACTTCAGCTCTACCTCTGACTCCAGCTCCACACCAGTCTCTGACCAGCTCCACCTCTGACTCCAGCCCCACACCTGCTTTGCATCTGACTCCAACTTCATCTCCGCCTCTGACTTCAGCTCCACACCAGCTCTACCTCTGACTTCATTTCTGCCTCTGACTCCAGCTCTTCACCATCTCTGCCTCTGACTTCAGCCCCACTTCCGCCTCCAACTCCGCCGCCAGCTCCACACCAGTTTCTGACTTCAGCTCCGCCTCTGACTCCAGCTCCACACCAGTTCTGCATCTGACCACAACTTCAGTTCCATCTCTGACCACAGCTTCTCCTCCAACTCCAGCTCCACACCATCTCTGCCACTGACTTCAGCTCCGCTTTCAATTTCGGCACCACACCAAATCTGCCTCTGAGTTCAGGTCCGCCTCTGACTTCAGCTCCGCCTACAGCTCCGGCCCCGCCACCAACACCTTTTCCATGATGACATATTTTCTTTGGTCTCACCGGGATTTGAACTCGGGTCGCTGGGGTGAGAGTCCAGAGCACTATCCACTATACCATTAAGACTTCACTAGTGTTGCAGGGAAGGAATGTACACTATATGGTTTAATGGAGCATTCTCTGACTCCACCACCAGCTCTGCCTCTGACTTCAGCTCCACCTCTGACTTCAGCACTGTCTCCAGCTCTGCCTCTGACTTCAGCTCCGCCTCCAGCTCTGCCTCTGACTTCAGCCCCACTTCCGCCTTTGACTCTGCCTCCAGCTCCAGACCTGCTCTGCCTCTGCCTTCAGCTCCGCCTCCAGCTCCACACCAGTCTCTGACATCAGCTCCACCTCCAACCCTGACTTCAGCTGTACCTCAGACTCCAGCTCCACACCAGTCTCTGACTTCAGCTCCACCTCTGACTTCAGCTCCACACAAGCTCTGCCTCCAACTCCAGCCCCACACCAGCTTTGCATCTGACTCCTACTTCATCTCCGCCTCTGACTTCAGCTCCACACCAGCTCTACCTCTGACTTCATTTCTGCCTCTGACTCCAGCTCTACACTATCTCTGCCTCTGACTTCAGCCGGGATTTGAACTCGGGTCGCTGGGGTGAGAGTCCAGAGCACTATCCACTATACCATGAAGACTTCACTAGTGTTGCAGGGAAGGAATGTACACTATATTGTTTAATGGAGCATTCTCTGACTCCACCACCAGCTCTGCCTCCAGCTCCACCTCTGACTTCAGCACCACCTCCAGCTCTCCCTCTGACTTCAGCTCCGCCTCCAGCTTTGCCTCTGACTTCAGCTCCGCCTCCAGCTCTGCCTCTGACTTCAGCCCCACTTCCGCCTTTGACTGTGCCTACAGCTCCAGACCTGCTCTGCCTCTGCCTTCAGCTCCGCCTCCAGCTCCACACCAGTCTCTGACTTCAGCTCCACCTCCAACCCTGACTTCAGCTGTACCTCTGACTCCAGCTCCACACCAGTCTCTGACTTCAGCTCCACCTCTGACTCCAGCCCCACACCAGCTTTGCATCTGACTCCAATTTCATCTCCACCTCTGACTTCAGCTCCACACCAGCTCTACCTCTGACTTCATTTCTGCCTCTGACTCCAGCTCTTCACCATCTCTGCCTCTGACTTCAGCCCCACTTCCGCCTCCAACTCCGCCGCCAGCTCCACACCAGTTTCTGACTTCAGCTCCGCCTCTGACTCCAGCTCCACACCAGTTCTGCATCTGACCACAACTTCAGTTCCATCTCTGACCACAACTTCTCCTCCAACTCCAGCTCCACACCATCTCTGCCACTGACTTCAGCTCCGCCTTCAATTTCGGCACCACACCAAATCTGCCTCTGACTTCAGCTCCGTCTCTGACTTCAGCTCCGCCTACAGCTCCAGCTCCGCCACCAACACCTTTTCCATGATGACATATTTTCTTTGGTCCCACCGGGATTTGAACTCGGGTCGCTGGGGTGAGAGTCCAGAGCACTATCCACTATACCATTAAGACTTCACTAGTGTTGCAGGGAAGGAATGTACACTATATGGTTTAATGGAGCATTCTCTGACTCCACCACCAGCTCTGCCTCTGACTTCAGCTCCACCTCTGACTTCAGCACCGCCTCCAGCTCTGCCTCTGACTTCAGCTCCGCCTCCAGCTCTGCCTCTGACTTCAGCTCCGCCTCCAGCTCTGCCTCTGACTTCAGCCCCACTTCCGCCTTTGACTCTGCCTCCAGCTCCAGACCTGCTCTGCCTCTGCCTTCAGCTCCGCCTCCAGCTCCACACCAGTCTCCGACTTCAGCTCCACCTCCAACCCTGACTTCAGCTTTACCTCTGACTCCAGCTCCACACCAGTTTCACTTTAGCTCCACCTCTGACTCCAGCCCCACACCAGCTTTGCATCTGACTCCAATTTCATCTCCGCCTCTGACTTCAGCTCCACACCAGTTCTACCTCTGACTTCATTTCTGCCTCTGACTCCAGCTCTACACCATCTCTGCCTCTGACTTCAGCCCCACTTCCGCCTCCAACTCCGCCGCCAGCTACACACCAGTTTCTGACTTCAGCTCCACCTCTGACTCCAGCTCCACACCAGTTCTGCATCTGACTTCAACTTCAGTTCCATCTGACACTACAGCTCCTCCTCCAACTCCAGTTCCACACCTTCTCCGCCACTGACTTCAGCTCCGCTTCCAATTCCGGCGCCACATCAAATCTGCCTCTGAGTTCAGGTCCGCCTCTGACTTCAGCACCGCCTACAGCTCCAGCTCCGCCTCCAACACCTTTTCCATGATGACATATTTTCTTTGGTCCCACCGGGATTTGAACTCGGGTCGCTGGGGTGAGAGTCCAGAGCACTATCCACTATACCATTAAGACTTCACTAGTGTTGCAGGGAAGGAATGTACACTATATGGTTTAATGGAGCATTCTCTGACTCCACCACCAGCTCTGCCTCTGACTTCAGCTCCACCTCTGACTTCAGCACCGCCTCCAGCTCTGCCTCTGACTTCAGCTCCGCCTCCAGCTCTGTCTCTGACTTCAGCCCCACTTCCGCCTTTGACTCTGCCTCCAGCTCCAGACCTGCTCTGCCTCTGCCTTCAGCCCCGCCTCCAGCTTCACACCAGTCTCTGACATCAGCTCCACCTCCAACCCTGACTTCAGCTCGATCTCTGACTCCAGCTCCACACCAGTCTCTGACTTCAGCTCCACCTCTGACTCCAGCCCCACACCAGCTTTGCATCTGACTCCAACTTCATCTCCGCCTCTGACTTCAGCTCCACACCAGCTCTACCTCTGACTTCATTTCTGCCTCTGACTCCACAACTTCAGTTCCATCTCTGACTACAGCTTCTCCTCCAACTCCAGCTCCACACCATCTCTGCCACTGACTTCAGCCCGCCTTCAATTTCGGCACCACACCAAATCTGCCTCTGACTTCAGCCCCACTTCCGCCTTTGACTCTGCCTCCAGCTCCAGACCTGCTCTGCCTCTGCCTTCAGCTCCGCCTCCAGCTCCACACCAGTCTCTGACTTCAGCTCCACCTCCAACCCTGACTTCAGCTCTACCTCTGACTTCAGCTCCACACCAGCTCTACCTCTGACTTCATTTCTGCCTCTGGCTCCAGCTCTACACCATGTCTGCCTCTGACTTCAGCCCCACTTCCGCCTCCAACTCCGCCACCAGCTCCACACCAGTTTCTGACTTCAGCTCCACCTCTGAGTCCAGCTCCACACCAGTTCTGCATCTGACTTCAACTTCAGTTCCATCTGACACTACAGCTCCTCCTCCAACTCCAGTTCCACACCTTCTCTGCCACTGACTTCAGCTCCGCTTCCAATTCCGGCGCCACACCAAATCTGCCTCTGAGTTCAGGTCCGCCTCTGACTTCAGCTCCGCCTACAGCTCCAGCTCCGCCTCCAACACCTTTTCCATGATGACATATTTTCTTTGGTCCCACCGGGATTTGAACTCGGGTCGCTGGGGTGAGAGTCCAGAGCACTATCCACTATACCATTAAGACTTCACTAGTGTTGCAGGGAAGGAATGTACACTATATGGTTTAATGGAGCATTCTCTGACTCCACCACCAGCTCTGCCTCTGACTTCAGCTCCACCTCTAACTTCAGCACCGCCTCCAGCTCTGCCTCTGACTTCAGCTCCGCCTCCAGCTCTGCCTCTGACTTCAGCCCCACTTCCGCCTTTGACTCTGCCTCCAGCTCCAGACCTGCTCTGCCTCTGCCTTCAGCTCCGCCTCCAGCTCCACACCAGTCTCTGACATCAGCTCCACCTCCAACCCTGACTTCAGCTGTACCTCTGACTCCAGCTCCACACCAGTTTCTGACTTCAGCTCCACCTCTGACTTCAGCTCCACACAAGCTCTGCCTCCAACTCCAGCCCCACACCAGCTTTGCATCTGACTCCTACTTCATCTCCGCCTCTGACTTCAGCTCCACACCAGCTCTACCTCTGACTTCATTTCTGCCTCTGACTCCAGCTCTACACTATCTCTGCCTCTGACTTCAGCCGGGATTTGAACTCGGGTCGCTGGGGTGAGAGTCCAGAGCACTATCCACTATACCATGAAGACTTCACTAGTGTTGCAGGGAAGGAATGTACACTATATGGTTTAATGGAGCATTCTCTGACTCCACCACCAGCTCTGCCTCCAGCTCCACCTCTGACTTCAGCACCACCTCCAGCTCTCCCTCTGACTTCAGCTCCGCCTCCAGCTCTGCCTCTGACTTCAGCTCCGCCTCCAGCTCTGCTTCTGACTTCAGCCCCACTTCCGCCTTTGACTGTGCCTACAGCTCCAGACCTGCTCTGCCTCTGCCTTCAGCTCCGCCTCCAGCTCCACACCAGTCTCTGACTTCAGCTCCACCTCCAACCCTGACTTCAGCTCTACCTCTGACTCCAGCTCCACACCAGTCTCTGACTTCAGCTCCACCTCTGACTCCAGCCCCACACCAGCTTTGCATCTGACTCCAATTTCATCTCCACCTCTGACTTCAGCTCCACACCAGCTCTACCTCTGACTTCATTTCTGCCTCTGACTCCAGCTCTTCACCATCTCTGCCTCTGACTTCAGCCCCACTTCCGCCTCCAACTCCGCCGCCAGCTCCACACCAGTTTCTGACTTCAGCTCCGCCTCTGACTCCAGCTCCACACCAGTTCTGCATCTGACCACAACTTCAGTTCCATCTCTGACCACAACTTCTCCTCCTACTCCAGCTCCACACCATCTCTGCCACTGACTTCAGCTCCGCCTTCAATTTCGGCACCACACCAAATCTGCCTCTGACTTCAGCTCCGTCTCTGACTTCAGCTCCGCCTACAGCTCCAGCTCCGACACCAACACCTTTTCCATGATGACATATTTTCTTTGGTCCCACCGGGATTTGAACTCGGGTCGCTGGGGTGAGAGTCCAGAGCACTATCCACTATACCATTAAGACTTCACTAGTGTTGCAGGGAAGGAATGTACACTATATGGTTTAATGGAGCATTCTCTGACTCCACCACCAGCTCTGCCTCTGACTTCAGCTCCACCTCTGACTTCAGCACCGCCTCCAGCTCTGCCTCTGACTTCAGCTCCGCCTCCAGCTCTGCCTCTGACTTCAGCCCCACTTCCGCCTTTGACTCTGCCTCCAGCTCCAGACCTGCTCTGCCTCTGCCTTCAGCTCCGCCTCCAGCTCCACACCAGTCTCCGACTTCAGCTCCACCTCCAACCCTGACTTCAGCTCTACCTCTGACTCCAGCTCCACATCAGTCTCACTTCAGCTCCACCTCTGACTCCAGCCCCACACCAGATTTGCATCTGACTCCAACTTCATCTCCGCCTCTGACCTCAGCTCCATACCAGCTCTACCTCGGACTTCATGTCTGCCTCTGACTCCAGCTCTACACCATCTCTGCCTCTGACTTCAGCCCCACTTCCGCCTCCAACTCCGCCGCCAGCTCCACACCGGTTGCTGACTTCAGCTCCGCCTCTGACTCCAGCTCCACACCAGTTCTGCATCTGACCACAACTTAAGTTCCATCTCACACTACAGCTCCTCCTCCAACTCCAGTTCCACACCATCTCTGCCACTTACTTCAGCTCCGCTTCCAATTCGGCGCCACACCAAATCTGCCTCTGACTTCAGGTCCGCCTCTGACTTCAGCTCCGCCTACAGCTCCAGCTCCGCCTCCAACACCTTTTCCATGATGACATATTTTCTTTGGTCCCACCGGGATTTGAACTCGGGTCGCTGGGGTGAGAGTCCAGAGCACTATCCACTATACCATTAAGACTTCACTAGTGTTGCAGGGAAGGAATGTACACTATATGGTTTAATGGAGCATTCTCTGACTCCACCACCAACTCTGCCTCTGACTTCAGCTCCACCTCTGACTTCAGCACCGCCTCCAGCTCTGCCTCTGACTTCAGCTCCGCCTCCAGCTCTGCCTCTGACTTCAGCCCCACTTCCGCCTTTGACTCTGCCTCCAGCTCCAGACCTGCTCTGCCTCTGCCTTCAGCTCCGCCTCCAGCTCCACACCAGTCTCTGACTTCAGCTCTACCTCTGACTCCAGCTCCACACCAGTCTCACTTCAGCTCCACCTCTGACTCAGGCCCCACACCAGCTTTGCATCTGACTCCAACTTCATCTCCGCCGCTGACATCAGCTCCACACCAGTTCTACCTCTGACTTCATTTCTGCCTCTGACTCCAGCTCTACACCATCTCTGCCTCTGACTTCAGCCCCACTTCCGCCTCCAACTCCGCCGCCAGCTCCACACCAGTTTCTGACTTCAGCTCCGCCTCTGACTCCAGCTCCACACCAGTTCTGCATCTGACCACAACTTCAGTTCCATCTCACACTACAGCTCCTCCTCCAACTCCAGTTCCACACCATCTCTGCCACTGACTTCAGCTCCGCTTCCAATTCCGGCGCCACACCAAATCTGCCTCTGACTTCAGGTCCGCCTCTGACTTCAGCTCCGCCTACAGCTCCAGCTCCGCCACCAACACCTTTTCCATGATGACATATTTTCTTTGGTCCCACCGGGATTTGAACTCGGGTCGCTGGGGTGAGAGTCCAGAGCACTATCCACTACACCATGAAGACTTCACTAGTGTTGCAGGGAAGGAATGTACACTATATGGTTTAATGGAGCATTCTCTGACTCCACCACCAGCTCTGCCTCTGACTTGAGCTGCACCTCTGACTTCAGCACCGCATCCAGCTCTGCCTATGACTTCAGCTCTGCCTCTGACTTCAGCTCCGCCTCCAGCTCTGCCTCTGACTTCAGCCCCACTTCTGCCTTTGACTGTGCCTCCAGCTCCAGACCTGCTCTGCCTCTGCCTTCAGCTCCGCCTCCAGCTCCACACCAGTCTCTGACTTCAGCTCCACCTCCAACCCTGACTTCAGCTCTACCTATGACTCCAGCTCCACACCAATCTCTGACTATAGCTCCACCTCTGACTCAAGCCCCACACCAGCTTTGCATCTGACTCCAACTTCATCTCCGCCTCTGACTTCAGCTCCACACCAGCTCTACGTCTGACTTCATTTCTGCCTCTGACTCCACAACTTCAGTTCCATCTCTGACTACAGCTTCTCCTCCAACTCCAGCTCCACACCATCTCTGCCACTGACTTCAGCTCCGCCTTCAATTTCGGCACCACACCAAATCTGCCTCTGACTTCAGGTCCGCCTCTGACTTCATCTCCGCCTACAGCTCCAGCTCCGCCTCCAACACCTTTTCCATGATGACATATTTTCTTTGGTCCCACCGGGATTTGAACTCGGGTCGCTGGGGTGAGAGTCCAGATCACTATCCACTATACCATGAAGACTTCACTAGTGTTGCAGGGAAGGAATGTACACTATATGGTTTAATGGAGCATTCTCTGACTCCACCACCAGCTCTGCCTCTGACTTCAGCTCCACCTCTGACTTCAGCACCGCCTCCAGCTCTGCCTCTGACTTCAGCTCCGCCTCCAGCTCTGCCTCTGACTTCAGCCCCACTTCCGCCTTTGACTCTGCCTCCAGCTCCAAACCTGGTCTGCCTCTGCCTTCAGCTCCGCCTCCAGCTCCACACCAGTCTCCGACTTCAGCTCCACCTCTAACCCTGACTTCAGCTCTACCTCTGACTCCAGCTCCACACCAGTCCCTGACTTCAGCTCCACCTCTGACTTCAGCTCCACACCAGCTCTGCCTCCAACTCCAGCCCCACACCAGCTTTGCATCTGACTCCTACTTCATCTCCGCCTCTGACTTCAGCTCAACACCAGCTCTACCTCTGACTTCATTTCTGCCTCTGACTCCAGCTCTACACCATCTCTGCCTCTGACTTCAGCCGGGATTTGAACTCGGGTCGCTGGGGTGAGAGTCCAGAGCACTATCCACTATACCATGAAGACTTCACTAGTGTTGCATGGAAGGAATGTACACTATATGGTTTAATGGAGCATTCTCTGACTCCACCACCAGCTCTGCATCTGACTTCAGCTCCACCTCTGACTTCAGCACCGCCTCCAGCTCTGCCTCTGACTTCAGCTCCGCCTCCAGCTCTGCCTCTGACTTCAGCCCCACTTCCGCCTTTGACTGTGCCTCCAGCTCCAGACCTGCTCTGCCTCTGCCTTCAGCTCCGCCTCCAGCTCCACACCAGTCTCTGACTTCAGCTCCACCTCCAACCCTGACTTCAGCTCTACCTCTGACTCCAGCTCCACACCAGTCTCTGACTTCAGCTCCACCTCTGACTCCAGCCCCACACCAGCTTTGCATCTGACTCCAACTTCATCTCCGCCTCTGACTTCAGTTCCACACCAGCTCTACCTCTGACTTCATTTCTGCCTCTGACTCCACAACTTCAGTTCCATCTCTGACTACAGCTTCTCCTCCAACTCCAGCTCCACACCATCTCTGCCTCTGCCTTCAGCTCCGCCTCCAGCTCCACACCAGTCTCCGACTTCAGCTCCACCTCCAACCCTGACTTCAGCTCTACCTCTGACTCCAGCTCCACATCAGTCTCACTTCAGCTCCACCTCTGACTCCAGCCCCACACCAGATTTGCATCTGACTCCAACTTCATCTCCGCCTCTGACCTCAGCTCCATACCAGCTCTACCTCGGACTTCATGTCTGCCTCTGACTCCAGCTCTACACCATCTCTGCCTCTGACTTCAGCCCCACTTCCGCCTCCAACTCCGCCGCCAGCTCCACACCGGTTGCTGACTTCAGCTCCGCCTCTGACTCCAGCTCCACACCAGTTCTGCATCTGACCACAACTTAAGTTCCATCTCACACTACAGCTCCTCCTCCAACTCCAGTTCCACACCATCTCTGCCACTTACTTCAGCTCCGCTTCCAATTCGGCGCCACACCAAATCTGCCTCTGACTTCAGGTCCGCCTCTGACTTCAGCTCCGCCTACAGCTCCAGCTCCGCCTCCAACACCTTTTCCATGATGACATATTTTCTTTGGTCCCACCGGGATTTGAACTCGGGTCGCTGGGGTGAGAGTCCAGAGCACTATCCACTATACCATTAAGACTTCACTAGTGTTGCAGGGAAGGAATGTACACTATATGGTTTAATGGAGCATTCTCTGACTCCACCACCAACTCTGCCTCTGACTTCAGCTCCACCTCTGACTTCAGCACCGCCTCCAGCTCTGCCTCTGACTTCAGCTCCGCCTCCAGCTCTGCCTCTGACTTCAGCCCCACTTCCGCCTTTGACTCTGCCTCCAGCTCCAGACCTGCTCTGCCTCTGCCTTCAGCTCCGCCTCCAGCTCCACACCAGTCTCTGACTTCAGCTCTACCTCTGACTCCAGCTCCACACCAGTCTCACTTCAGCTCCACCTCTGACTCAGGCCCCACACCAGCTTTGCATCTGACTCCAACTTCATCTCCGCCGCTGACATCAGCTCCACACCAGTTCTACCTCTGACTTCATTTCTGCCTCTGACTCCAGCTCTACACCATCTCTGCCTCTGACTTCAGCCCCACTTCCGCCTCCAACTCCGCCGCCAGCTCCACACCAGTTTCTGACTTCAGCTCCGCCTCTGACTCCAGCTCCACACCAGTTCTGCATCTGACCACAACTTCAGTTCCATCTCACACTACAGCTCCTCCTCCAACTCCAGTTCCACACCATCTCTGCCACTGACTTCAGCTCCGCTTCCAATTCCGGCGCCACACCAAATCTGCCTCTGACTTCAGGTCCGCCTCTGACTTCAGCTCCGCCTACAGCTCCAGCTCCGCCACCAACACCTTTTCCATGATGACATATTTTCTTTGGTCCCACCGGGATTTGAACTCGGGTCGCTGGGGTGAGAGTCCAGAGCACTATCCACTACACCATGAAGACTTCACTAGTGTTGCAGGGAAGGAATGTACACTATATGGTTTAATGGAGCATTCTCTGACTCCACCACCAGCTCTGCCTCTGACTTGAGCTGCACCTCTGACTTCAGCACCGCATCCAGCTCTGCCTATGACTTCAGCTCTGCCTCTGACTTCAGCTCCGCCTCCAGCTCTGCCTCTGACTTCAGCCCCACTTCTGCCTTTGACTGTGCCTCCAGCTCCAGACCTGCTCTGCCTCTGCCTTCAGCTCCGCCTCCAGCTCCACACCAGTCTCTGACTTCAGCTCCACCTCCAACCCTGACTTCAGCTCTACCTATGACTCCAGCTCCACACCAATCTCTGACTATAGCTCCACCTCTGACTCAAGCCCCACACCAGCTTTGCATCTGACTCCAACTTCATCTCCGCCTCTGACTTCAGCTCCACACCAGCTCTACGTCTGACTTCATTTCTGCCTCTGACTCCACAACTTCAGTTCCATCTCTGACTACAGCTTCTCCTCCAACTCCAGCTCCACACCATCTCTGCCACTGACTTCAGCTCCGCCTTCAATTTCGGCACCACACCAAATCTGCCTCTGACTTCAGGTCCGCCTCTGACTTCATCTCCGCCTACAGCTCCAGCTCCGCCTCCAACACCTTTTCCATGATGACATATTTTCTTTGGTCCCACCGGGATTTGAACTCGGGTCGCTGGGGTGAGAGTCCAGATCACTATCCACTATACCATGAAGACTTCACTAGTGTTGCAGGGAAGGAATGTACACTATATAGTTTAATGGAGCATTCTCTGACTCCACCACCAGCTCTGCCTCTGACTTCAGCTCCACCTCTGACTTCAGCACCGCCTCCAGCTCTGCCTCTGACTTCAGCTCCGCCTCCAGCTCTGCCTCTGACTTCAGCCCCACTTCCGCCTTTGACTCTGCCTCCAGCTCCAAACCTGGTCTGCCTCTGCCTTCAGCTCCGCCTCCAGCTCCACACCAGTCTCCGACTTCAGCTCCACCTCTAACCCTGACTTCAGCTCTACCTCTGACTCCAGCTCCACACCAGTCCCTGACTTCAGCTCCACCTCTGACTTCAGCTCCACACCAGCTCTGCCTCCAACTCCAGCCCCACACCAGCTTTGCATCTGACTCCTACTTCATCTCCGCCTCTGACTTCAGCTCAACACCAGCTCTACCTCTGACTTCATTTCTGCCTCTGACTCCAGCTCTACACCATCTCTGCCTCTGACTTCAGCCGGGATTTGAACTCGGGTCGCTGGGGTGAGAGTCCAGAGCACTATCCACTATACCATGAAGACTTCACTAGTGTTGCATGGAAGGAATGTACACTATATGGTTTAATGGAGCATTCTCTGACTCCACCACCAGCTCTGCATCTGACTTCAGCTCCACCTCTGACTTCAGCACCGCCTCCAGCTCTGCCTCTGACTTCAGCTCCGCCTCCAGCTCTGCCTCTGACTTCAGCCCCACTTCCGCCTTTGACTGTGCCTCCAGCTCCAGACCTGCTCTGCCTCTGCCTTCAGCTCCGCCTCCAGCTCCACACCAGTCTCTGACTTCAGCTCCACCTCCAACCCTGACTTCAGCTCTACCTCTGACTCCAGCTCCACACCAGTCTCTGACTTCAGCTCCACCTCTGACTCCAGCCCCACACCAGCTTTGCATCTGACTCCAACTTCATCTCCGCCTCTGACTTCAGTTCCACACCAGCTCTACCTCTGACTTCATTTCTGCCTCTGACTCCACAACTTCAGTTCCATCTCTGACTACAGCTTCTCCTCCAACTCCAGCTCCACACCATCTCTGCCTCTGCCTTCAGCTCCGCCTCCAGCTCCACACCAGTCTCCGACTTCAGCTCCACCTCCAACCCTGACTTCAGCTCTACCTCTGACTCCAGCTCCACATCAGTCTCACTTCAGCTCCACCTCTGACTCCAGCCCCACACCAGATTTGCATCTGACTCCAACTTCATCTCCGCCTCTGACCTCAGCTCCATACCAGCTCTACCTCGGACTTCATGTCTGCCTCTGACTCCAGCTCTACACCATCTCTGCCTCTGACTTCAGCCCCACTTCCGCCTCCAACTCCGCCGCCAGCTCCACACCGGTTGCTGACTTCAGCTCCGCCTCTGACTCCAGCTCCACACCAGTTCTGCATCTGACCACAACTTAAGTTCCATCTCACACTACAGCTCCTCCTCCAACTCCAGTTCCACACCATCTCTGCCACTTACTTCAGCTCCGCTTCCAATTCGGCGCCACACCAAATCTGCCTCTGACTTCAGGTCCGCCTCTGACTTCAGCTCCGCCTACAGCTCCAGCTCCGCCTCCAACACCTTTTCCATGATGACATATTTTCTTTGGTCCCACCGGGATTTGAACTCGGGTCGCTGGGGTGAGAGTCCAGAGCACTATCCACTATACCATTAAGACTTCACTAGTGTTGCAGGGAAGGAATGTACACTATATGGTTTAATGGAGCATTCTCTGACTCCACCACCAACTCTGCCTCTGACTTCAGCTCCACCTCTGACTTCAGCACCGCCTCCAGCTCTGCCTCTGACTTCAGCTCCGCCTCCAGCTCTGCCTCTGACTTCAGCCCCACTTCCGCCTTTGACTCTGCCTCCAGCTCCAGACCTGCTCTGCCTCTGCCTTCAGCTCCGCCTCCAGCTCCACACCAGTCTCTGACTTCAGCTCTACCTCTGACTCCAGCTCCACACCAGTCTCACTTCAGCTCCACCTCTGACTCAGGCCCCACACCAGCTTTGCATCTGACTCCAACTTCATCTCCGCCGCTGACATCAGCTCCACACCAGTTCTACCTCTGACTTCATTTCTGCCTCTGACTCCAGCTCTACACCATCTCTGCCTCTGACTTCAGCCCCACTTCCGCCTCCAACTCCGCCGCCAGCTCCACACCAGTTTCTGACTTCAGCTCCGCCTCTGACTCCAGCTCCACACCAGTTCTGCATCTGACCACAACTTCAGTTCCATCTCACACTACAGCTCCTCCTCCAACTCCAGTTCCACACCATCTCTGCCACTGACTTCAGCTCCGCTTCCAATTCCGGCGCCACACCAAATCTGCCTCTGACTTCAGGTCCGCCTCTGACTTCAGCTCCGCCTACAGCTCCAGCTCCGCCACCAACACCTTTTCCATGATGACATATTTTCTTTGGTCCCACCGGGATTTGAACTCGGGTCGCTGGGGTGAGAGTCCAGAGCACTATCCACTACACCATGAAGACTTCACTAGTGTTGCAGGGAAGGAATGTACACTATATGGTTTAATGGAGCATTCTCTGACTCCACCACCAGCTCTGCCTCTGACTTGAGCTGCACCTCTGACTTCAGCACCGCATCCAGCTCTGCCTATGACTTCAGCTCTGCCTCTGACTTCAGCTCCGCCTCCAGCTCTGCCTCTGACTTCAGCCCCACTTCTGCCTTTGACTGTGCCTCCAGCTCCAGACCTGCTCTGCCTCTGCCTTCAGCTCCGCCTCCAGCTCCACACCAGTCTCTGACTTCAGCTCCACCTCCAACCCTGACTTCAGCTCTACCTATGACTCCAGCTCCACACCAATCTCTGACTATAGCTCCACCTCTGACTCAAGCCCCACACCAGCTTTGCATCTGACTCCAACTTCATCTCCGCCTCTGACTTCAGCTCCACACCAGCTCTACGTCTGACTTCATTTCTGCCTCTGACTCCACAACTTCAGTTCCATCTCTGACTACAGCTTCTCCTCCAACTCCAGCTCCACACCATCTCTGCCACTGACTTCAGCTCCGCCTTCAATTTCGGCACCACACCAAATCTGCCTCTGACTTCAGGTCCGCCTCTGACTTCATCTCCGCCTACAGCTCCAGCTCCGCCTCCAACACCTTTTCCATGATGACATATTTTCTTTGGTCCCACCGGGATTTGAACTCGGGTCGCTGGGGTGAGAGTCCAGATCACTATCCACTATACCATGAAGACTTCACTAGTGTTGCAGGGAAGGAATGTACACTATATGGTTTAATGGAGCATTCTCTGACTCCACCACCAGCTCTGCCTCTGACTTCAGCTCCACCTCTGACTTCAGCACCGCCTCCAGCTCTGCCTCTGACTTCAGCTCCGCCTCCAGCTCTGCCTCTGACTTCAGCCCCACTTCCGCCTTTGACTCTGCCTCCAGCTCCAAACCTGGTCTGCCTCTGCCTTCAGCTCCGCCTCCAGCTCCACACCAGTCCCTGACTTCAGCTCCACCTCTGACTTCAGCTCCACACCAGCTCTGCCTCCAACTCCAGCCCCACACCAGCTTTGCATCTGACTCATACTTCATCTCCGCCTCTGACTTCAGCTCAACACCAGCTCTACCTCTGACTTCATTTCTGCCTCTGACTCCAGCTCTACACCATCTCTGCCTCTGACTTCAGCCGGGATTTGAACTCGGGTCGCTGGGGTGAGAGTCCAGAGCACTATCCACTATACCATGAAGACTTCACTAGTGTTGCATGGAAGGAATGTACACTATATGGTTTAATGGAGCATTCTCTGACTCCACCACCAGCTCTGCATCTGACTTCAGCTCCACCTCTGACTTCAGCACCGCCTCCAGCTCTGCCTCTGACTTCAGCTCCGCCTCCAGCTCTGCCTCTGACTTCAGCCCCACTTCCGCCTTTGACTGTGCCTCCAGCTCCAGACCTGCTCTGCCTCTGCCTTCAGCTCCGCCTCCAGCTCCACACCAGTCTCTGACTTCAGCTCCACCTCCAACCCTGACTTCAGCTCTACCTCTGACTCCAGCTCCACACCAGTCTCTGACTTCAGCTCCACCTCTGACTCCAGCCCCACACCAGCTTTGCATCTGACTCCAACTTCATCTCCGCCTCTGACTTCAGTTCCACACCAGCTCTACCTCTGACTTCATTTCTGCCTCTGACTCCACAACTTCAGTTCCATCTCTGACTACAGCTTCTCCTCCAACTCCAGCTCCACACCATCTCTGCCACTGACTTCAGCCCGCCTTCAATTTCGGCACCACACCAAATCTGCCTCTGACTTCACGTCCGCCTCTGACTTCAGCTCCGCCTACAGCTCCAGCTCCGCCACCAACGCCTTTTCCATGATGACATATTTTCTTTGGTCCCACCGGGATTTGAACTCGGGTCGCTGGGGTGAGAGTCCAGAGCACTACCCACTATACCATGAAGACTTCACTAGTGTTGCAGGGAAGGAATGTACACTATATGGTTTAATGGAGCATTCTCTGACTCCACCACCAGCTCTGCCTCTGACTTCAGCTCCACCTCTGACTTCAGCACCGCCTCCAGCTTTGCCTCTGACTTCAGCTCCGCCTCCAGCTCCGCCTCCAGCTCTGCCTCTGACTTCAGCCCCACTTCTGCCTTTGACTCTGCCTCCAGCTCCAGACCTGCTCTGCCTCTGCCTTCAGCTCCGCCTCCAGCTCCACACCAGTCTCCGACTTCAGCTCCACCTCCAACCCTGACTTCAGCTCTACCTCTGACTTCAGCTCCACACCAGCTCTACCTCTGACTTCATTTCTGCCTCTGGCTCCAGCTCTACACCATGTCTGCCTCTGACTTCAGCCCCACTTCCGCCTCCAACTCCGCCACCAGCTCCACACCAGTTTCTGACTTCAGCTCCACCTCTGAGTCCAGCTCCACACCAGTTCTGCATCTGACTTCAACTTCAGTTCCATCTGACACTACAGCTCCTCCTCCAACTCCAGTTCCACACCTTCTCTGCCACTGACTTCAGCTCCGCTTCCAATTCCGGCGCCACACCAAATCTGCCTCTGAGTTCAGGTCCGCCTCTGACTTCAGTTCCGCCTACAGCTCCAGCTCCGCCTCCAACACCTTTTCCATGATGACATATTTTCTTTGGTCCCACCGGGATTTGAACTCGGGTCGCTGGGGTGAGAGTCCAGAGCACTATCCACTATACCATTAAGACTTCACTAGTGTTGCAGGGAAGGAATGTACACTATATGGTTTAATGGAGCATTCTCTGACTCCACCACCAGCTCTGCCTCTGACTTCAGCTCCACCTCTGACTTCAGCACCGCCTCCAGCTCTGCCTCTGACTTCAGCTCCGCCTCCAGCTCTGCCTCTGACTTCAGCCCCACTTCCGCCTTTGACTCTGCCTCAAGCTCCAGACCTGCTCTGCCTCTGCCTTCAGCTCCGCCTCCAGCTCCACACCAGTCTCTGACATCAGCTCCACCTCCAACCCTGACTTCAGTTGTACCTCTGACTCCAGCTCCACACCAGTCTCTGACTTCAGCTCCACCTCTGACCAGCTCCACACAAGCTCTGCCTCCAACTCCAGCCCCACACCAGCTTTGCATCTGACTCCTACTTCATCTCCGCCTCTGACTTCAGCTCCACACCAGCTCTACCTCTGACTTCATTTCTGCCTCTGACTCCAGCTCTACACTATCTCTGCCTCTGACTTCAGCCGGGATTTGAACTCGGGTCGCTGGGGTGAGAGTCCAGAGCACTATCCACTATACCATGAAGACTTCACTAGTGTTGCAGGGAAGGAATGTACACTATATGGTTTAATGGAGCATTCTCTGACTCCACCACCAGCTCTGCCTCCAGCTCCACCTCTGACTTCAGCACCACCTCCAGCTCTCCCTCTGACTTCAGCTCCGCCTCCAGCTCTGCCTCTGACTTCAGCTCCGCCTCCAGCTCTGCCTCTGACTTCAGCCCCACTTCCGCCTTTGACTGTGCCTCCAGCTCCAGACCTGCTCTGCCTCTGCCTTCAGCTCCGCCTCCAGCTCCACACCAGTCTCTGACTTCAGCTCCACCTCCAACCCTTACTTCAGCTCTACCTCTGACTCCAGCTCCACACCAGTCTCTGACTTCAGCTCCACCTCTGACTCCAGCCCCACACCAGCTTTGCATCTGACTCCAACTTCATCTCCGCCTCTGACTTCAGCTCCACACCAGCTCTACCTCTGACTTCATTTCTGCCTCTGACTCCAGCTCTACACCATCTCTGCCTCTGACTTCAGCCCCACTTCCGCCTCCAACTCCGCCGCCAGCTCCACACCAGTTTCTGACTTCAGCTCCGCCGCTGACTCCAGCTCCACACCAGTTCTGCATCTGACCACAACTTCAGTTCCATCTCTGACTACAGCTTCTCCTCCAACTCCAGCTCCACACCATCTCTGCCACTGACTTCAGCTCCGCCTTCAATTTCGGCACCACACCAAATCTGCCTCTGACTTCAGCTCCGCCTCTGACTTCAGCTCCGCCTACAGCTCCAGCTCCGCCACCAACCCCTTTTCCATGATGACATATTTTCTTTGGTCCCACCGGGATTTGAACTCGGGTCGCTGGGGTGAGAGTCCAGAGCACTACCCACTATACCATGAAGACTTCACTAGTGTTGCAGGGAAGGAATGTACACTATATGGTTTAATGGAGCATTCTCTGACCACCACCAGCTCTGCCTCTGACTTTAGCTCCACCTCTGACTTCAGCACCGCCTCCAGCTCTGCCTCTGACTTCAGCTCCGCCTCCAGCTCTGCCTCTGACTTCAGCCCCACTTCCGCCTTTGACTCTGCCTCCAGCTCCAGACCTGCTCTGCCTCTGCCTTCAGCTCCGCCTCCAGCTCCACACCAGTCTCCGACTTCAGCTCCACCTCCAACCCTGACTTCAGCTTTACCTCTGACTCCAGCTCCACACCAGTTTCACTTCAGCTCCACCTCTGACTCCAGCCCCACACCAGCTTTGCATCTGACTCCAATTTCATCTCCGCCTCTGACTTCAGCTCCACACCAGTTCTACCTCTGACTTCATTTCTGCCTCTGACTCCAGCTCTACACCATCTCTGCCTCTGACTTCAGCCCCACTTCTGCCTCCAACTCCGCCGCCAGCTCCACACCAGTTCCTGACTTCAGCTCCACCTCTGACTCCAGCTCCACACCAGTTCTGCATCTGACTTCAACTTCAGTTCCATCTGACACTACAGCTCCTCCTCCAACTCCAGTTCCACACCTTCTCCGCCACTGACTTCAGCTCCGCTTCCAATTCCGGCGCCACATCAAATCTGCCTCTGAGTTCAGGTCCGCCTCTGACTTCAGCACCGCCTACAGCTCCAGCTCCGCCTCCAACACCTTTTCCATGATGACATATTTTCTTTGGTCCCACCGGGATTTGAACTCGGGTCGCTGGGGTGAGAGTCCAGAGCACTATCCACTATACCATGAAGACTTCACTAGTGTTGCAGGGAAGGAATGTACACTATATGGTTTAATGGAGCATTCTCTGACTCCACCACCAGCTCTGCCTCTGACTTCAGCTCCACCTCTGACTTCAGCACCGCCTCCAGCTCTGCCTCTGACTTCAGCTCCGCCTCCAGCTCACCCTCTGACTTCAGCTCCGCCTCCAGCTCTGCCTCTGACTTCAGCCCCACTTCCGCCTTTGACTCTGCCTCCAGCTCCAGACCTGCTCTGCTTCTGCCTTCAGCTCCGCCTCCAGCTCCACACCAGTGTCCGACTTCAGCTCCACCTCCAACCCTGACTTCAGCTCTACCTTTGACTCCAGCTCCACACCAGTCTCACTTCAGCTCCACCTCTGACTCCAGCCCCACACCAGCTTTGCATCTGACTCCAACTTCATCTCCGCCTCTGACTTCAGCTCCACACCAGCTCTACCTCTGACTTCATTTCTGCCTCTGACTCCAGCTCTACACCATCTCTGCCTCTGACTTCAGCCGGGATTTGAACTCGGGTCGCTGGGGTGAGAGTCCAGAGCACTATCCACTATACCATGAAGACTTCACTAGTGTTGCAGGGAAGGAATGTACACTATATGGTTTAATGGAGCATTCTCTGACTCCACCACCAGCTCTCCCTCTGACTTCAGCTCCACCTCTGACTTCAGCACCGCCTCCAGCTCTGCCTCTGACTTCAGCTCCGCCTCCAGCTCTGCCTCTGACTTCAGCCCCACTTCCGCCTATGACTGTGCCTCCAGCTCCAGACCTGCTCTGCCTCTGCCTTCAGCTCCGCCTCCAGCTCCACACCAGTCTCTGACTTCAGCTCCACCTCCAACCCTGACTTCAGCTCTACCTCCGACTCCAGCTCCACACCAGTCTCTGACTTCAGCTCCACCTCTGACTCCAGCCCCACACCAGCTTTGCATCTGACTCCAACTTCATCTCCGCCTCTGACTTCAGTTCCACACCAGTTCTACCTAAGACTTCATTTCTGCCTCTGACTCCAGCTCTACACCATCTCTGCCTCTGACTTCAGCCCCACTTGCGCCTCCAACTCTGACGCCAGCTCCACACCAGTTTCTGACTTCAGCTCCGCCTCTGACTCCAGCTCCACACCAGTTCTGCATCTGACCACAACTTCAGTTCCATCTCTGACTACAGCTTCTCCTCCAACTCCAGCGCCACACCATCTCTGCCACTGACTTCAGCTCCGCCTTCAATTTCGGCACCACACCAAATCTGCCTCTGACTTCAGCTCCGCCTCTGACTTCAGCTCCGCCTACAGCTCCAGCTCCGCCACCAACGCCTTTTCCATGATGATATATATTCTTTGGTCCCACCGGGATTTGAACTCGGGTCGCTGGGGTGAGAGTCCAGAGCACTATCCACTATACCATGAAGACTTCACTAGTGTTACAGGGAAGGAATGTACACTATATGGTTTAATGGAGCATTCTCTGACTCCAGCACCAGCTCTGCCTCTGACTTCAGCTCCATCTCTGACTTCAGCACCGCCTCCAGCTCTGCCTCTGACTTCAGCTCCGCCTCCAGCTCTGCCTCTGACTTCAGCCCCACTTCCGCCTTTGACTCTGCTTCCAGTTCCAGAACTGCTCTGCCTTCAGCTCCGCCTCCAGCTCCACACCAATCTCCGACTTCAGCTCCACCTCCAACCCTGACTTCAGCTTTACCTCTGACTCCAGCTCCACACCAGTCTCACTTCAGCTCCACCTCTGACTCCAGCCCCACACCAGCTTTGCATCTGACTCCAACTTCATCTCCGCCTCTGACTTCAGCTCCACACCAGCTCTACCTCTGACTCCAGCTCTACACCATCTCTGCCTCTTACTTCAGCCCCACTTCCGCCTCCAACTCCGCCGCCAGCTCCACACCAGGTTCTGACTTCAGCTCCACCTCTGACTCCAGCTCCACACCAGTTCTGCATCTGACTTCAACTTCAGTTCCATCTCTGACTACAGCTCCTCCTCCAACTCCAACTTCACACCATCTCTGCCACTGATTTCAGCTCCGCCTTCAATTTCGGCACCACACCAAATCTGCCTCTGACTTCAGCTCCGCCTCTGACTTCAGCTCCGCCTACAGCTCCAGCTCCGCCACCAACGCCTTTTCCATGATAACATATTTTCTTTGGTCCCACCGGGATTTGAACTCGGGTCGCTGGGGTGAGAGTCCAGAGCACTATCCACTATACCATGAAGACTTCACTAGTGTTGCAGGGAAGGAATGTACACTATATGGTTTAATGGAGCATTCTCTGACTCCACCACCAGCTCTGCCTCTGACTTTAGCTCCACCTCTGACTTCAGCACCGCCTCCAGCTCTGCCTCTGACTTCAGCTCCGCCTCCAGCTCTGCCTCTGACTTCAACCCCACTTCCGCCTTTGACTCTGCCTCCAGCTCCAGACCTGCTCTGCCTCTGCCTTCAGCTCCGCCTCCAGCTCCACACCAGTCTCCGACTTCAGCTCCACCACCAACCCTGACTTCAGCTCTACCTCGGACTCCAGCTCCACACCAGTCTTACTTCAGCTCCACCTCTGACTCCAGCCATACACCAGCTTTGCATCTGACTCCAACTTCATCTCCGCCTCTGACTTCAGCTCCACACCAGCTCTACCTCTGACTTCATTTCTGCCTCTGACTCCAGCTCTACACCATCTCTGCCTCTGACTTCAGCCCCACTTCCGCCTCCAACTCCGCCGCCAGCTCCACACCAGTTTCTGACTTCAGCTCCACCTCTGACTCCAGCTCCACACCAGTCTCACTTCAGCTCCACCTCTGACTCCAGCCCCACACCAGCTTTGCATCTGACTCCAATTTCATCTCCGCCTCTGACTTCAGCTCCACACCAGCTCTACCTCTGACTTCATTTCTGCCTCTGACTCCAGCTCTACACCATCTCTGCCTCTGACTTCAGCCCCACTTCCGCCTCCAACTCCGCCGCCAGCTCTACACCAGTTTCTGACTTCAGCTCCACCTCTGACTCCAGCTCCACACCAGTTCTGCATCTGACTTCAACTTCAGTTCCATCTCACACTACAGCTCCTCCTCCAACTCCAGTTCCACACCATCTCTGCCACTGACTTCAGCTCCGCTTCCAATTCCGGCGCCACACCAAATCTGCCTCTGACTTCAGGTCCGCCTCTGACTTCAGCTCCGCCTACAGTTCCAGCTCCGCCTCCAACACCTTTTCCATGATGACATATTTTCTTTGGTCCCACCGGGATTTGAACTTGGGTCGCTGGGGTGAGAGTCCAGAGCACTATCCACTATACCATTAAGATTTCACTAGTGTTGCAGGGAAGGAATGTACACTATATGGTTTAATGGAGCATTCTCTGACTCCACCACCAGCTCTGCCTCTGACTTCAGCTCCACATCTGACTCCAGCTCCACACCAGTCTCTGACTTCAGCTCCACCTCTGACTCCAGCCCCACACCAGCTTTGCATCTGACTCCAACTTCATCTCCGCCTCTGACTTCAGCTCCACACCAGCTCTACCTCTGACTTCATTTCTGCCTCTGACTCCACAACTTCAGTTCCATCTCTGACTACAGCTTCTCCTCCAACTCCAGCTCCACACCATCTCTGCCACTGACTTCAGCTCCGCCTCCAATTTCGGCACCACAGCAAATCTGCCTCTGACTTCAGCTCCGCCTACAGCTCCAGCTCCGCCACCAACGCCTTTTCCATGATGACATATTTTCTTTGGTCCCACCGGGATTTGAACTCGGGTCGCTGGGGTGAGAGTCCAGAGCACTACCCACTATACCATGAAGACTTCACTAGTGTTGCAGGGAAGGAATGTACACTATATGGTTTAATGGAGCATTCTCTGACTCCACCACCAGCTCTGCCTCTGACTTCAGCTCCACCTCTGACTTCAGCACCGCCTCCAGCTCTGCCTCTGACTTCAGCTCCGCCTCCAGCTCTGCCTCTGACTTCAGCCCCACTTCCGCCTTTGACTCTGCCTCCAGCTCCAGACCTGCTCTGCCTTCAGCTCCGCCTCCAGCTCCACACCAGTCTCCGACTTCAGCTCCACCTCCAACCCTGACTTCAGCTGTACCTCTGACTCCAGCTCCTCACCAGTTTCACTTCAGCTCCACCTCTGACTTCAGCCCCACTTCCGCCTTTGACTCTGCCACCAGCTCCAGACCTGCTCTGCCTCTGCCTTCAGCTCCGCCTCCAGCTCCACACCAGTCTCTGACATCAGCTCCACCTCCAACCCTGACTTCAGCTGTACCTCTGACTCCAGCTCCACACCAGTCTCTGACTTCAGCTCCAGCTCTGACTTCAGCGCCACACCAGCTCTGCCTCCAACTCCAGCACCACACCAGCTTTGCATCTGACTCCTACTTCATCTCCGCCTCTGACTTCAGCTCCACACCAGCTCTACCTCTGACTTCATTTCTGCCTCTGACTCCAGCTCTACACCATCTCTGCCTCTGACTTCAGCCGGGATTTGAACTCGGGTCGCTGGGGTGAGAGTCCAGAGCACTATCCACTATACCATGAAGACTTCACTAGTGTTGCAGGGAAGGAATGTACACTATATGGTTTAATGGAGCATTCTCTGACTCCACCACCAGCTCTGCCTCTGACTTCAGCTCCACCTCTGACTTCAGCACCGCCTCCAGCTCTGCCTCTGACTTCAGCTCCGCCTCCAGCTCTGCCTCTGACTTCAGCCCCACTTCCGCCTTTGACTCTGCCTCCAGCTCCAGACCTGCTCTGCCTCTGCCTTCAGCTCCGCCTCCAGCTCCACACCAGTCTCCGACTTCAGCTCCACCTCCAACCCTGACTTCAGCTCTACCTCTGACTCCAGCTCCACACCAGTCTCACTTCAGCTCCACCTCTGACACCAGCCCCACACCAGATTTGCATCTGACTCCAACTTCATCTCCGCCTCTGACCTCAGCTCCACACCAGCTCTACCTCTGACTTCATGTCTGCCTCTGACTTCAGCCCCACTTCCGCCTCCAACCCCGCCGCCAGCTCCACACCAGTTTCTGACTTCAGCTCCGCCTCTGACTCCAGCTCCACACCAGTTCTGCATCTGACCACAACTTCAGTTCCATCTCACACTACAGCTCCTCCTCCAACTCCAGTTCCACACCATCTCTGCCACTTACTTCAGCTCCGCTTCCAATTCCGGCGCCACACCAAATCTGCCTCTGACTTCAGGTCCGCCTCTGACTTCAGCTCCGCCTACAGCTCCAGCTCGGCCTCCAACACCTTTTCCATGATGACATATTTTCTTTGGTCCCACCGGGATTTGAACTCGGGTCGCTGGGGTGAGAGTCCAGAGCACTATCCACTATACCATTAAGACTTCACTAGTGTTGCAGGGAAGGAATGTACACTATATGGTTTAATGGAGCATTCTCTGACTCCACCACCAACTCTGCCTCTGACTTCAGCTCCACCTCTGACTTCAGCACCGCCTCCAGCTCTGCCTCTGACTTCAGCTCCGCCTCCAGCTCTGCCTCTGACTTCAGCCCCACTTCCGCCTTTGACTCTGCCTCCAGCTCCAGACTTGCTCTGCCTCTGCCTTCAGCTCCGCCTCCAGCTCCATACCAGTCTCTGACATCAGCTCCACCTCCAACCCTGACTTCAGCTCTACCTCTGACTCCAGCTCCACACCAGTCTCACTTCAGCTCCACCTCTGACTCCAGCCCCACACCAGCTTTGCATCTGACTCCAATTTCATCTCCGCCTCTGACTTCAGCTCCACACCAGCTCTACATCTGACTTCATTTCTGCCTCTGACTCCAGCTCTACACCATTTCTGCCTCTGACTTCAGCCCCACTTCCGCCTCCAACTCCTCCGCCAGCTCCACACCAGTTTCTGACTTCAGCTCCACCTCTGACTCCAGCTCCACACCAGTTCTGCATGTGACTTCAACTTCAGTTCCATCTCACACTACAGCTCCTCCTCCAACTCCAGTTCCACACCATCTCTGCCACTGACTTCAGCTCCGCTTCCAATTCCGGCGCCACACCAAATCTGCCTCTGACTTCAGGTCCGCCTCTGACTTCAGCTCCGCCTACAGCTCCAGCTCCGCCTCCAACACCTTTTCCATGATGACATATTTTCTTTGGTCCCACCGGGATTTGAACTCGGGTCGCTGGGGTGAGAGTCCAGAGCACTATCCACTATACCATTAAGACTTCACTAGTGTTGCAGGGAAGGAATGTACACTATATGGTTTAATGGAGCATTCTCTGACCACCACCAGCTCTGCCTCTGACGTCAGCTCCACCTCTGACTTCAGCTCCGCCTCCAGCTCTGCCTCTGACTTCAGCCCCACTTCCGCCTTTGACTCTGCCTCCAGCTCCAGACCTGCTCTGCCTCTGCCTTCAGCTCCGCCTCCAGCTCCACACCAGTCTCTGACATCAGCTCCACCTCCAACCCTGACTTCAGCTCTACCTCTGACTCCAGCTCCACACCAGTCTCTGACTTCAGCTTCACCTCTGACTTCAGCTCCACACCAGCTCTGCCTCCAACTCCAGCCCCACACCAGCTTTGCATCTGACTCCTACTTCATCTCCGCCTCTGACTTCAGCTCCACACCAGCTCTACCTCTGACTTCATTTCTGCCTCTGACTCCAGCTCTACACCATCTGTTACGCTCAGCTGGGGTGGTGAGCCAAAAATGCAGAGAACCCAGGAGAACAAGACACAAAAACTGAAGTCTTGGGGCAAAAAACAATATATTTACTTTTCTCACAAAAAAAGGGTGATCCAAAGTGGATAGGAGGGAGGAGACGCTGGTTCGACGTGTAGTTGAGCGCTGACCACGGAAGGTTAACGTCGAAGCGTCGAGCACTGTCTCTCAGGGGGTTTTGTAGACCGCCGCTGACGAGATGATTTGGAACAGCTTGGTCGATTGGGATGAGCCACACCTGTGCTGTGCCGGCTGGGGATGAGTGGCACAACAGTACCCCCCCCCTGAGGGGAGGCACCGGACGACCGTCCCTGGGCACCCGGATTGTTCCGGTAGAAGTCATCCAACAACGAAGGGTCAGCAAGGTAGGACCTGGGCACCCAGCTACGGTCTTCAGGGCCGAAACCCTCCCAGTCCACCAAGAACTGGAAGCCTCTTCCCCGGCGACGGACGGCCAGTAGTTTACGAACCGACCAAACAGGATCACCATCAGCCAGTAGTCGAGGTGGCGGGGGAGCAGAAACTGCCGGTGCCAGGGGACTGGTGGCGACTGGCTTCAGCTGGGACACATGGAAAACTGGGTGCACTTTGAGAGCAGGAGGGAGATTCAGACGCACTGCGGAAGGGCCGATGATGCGGTCCACAGTGTAGGGACCGACAAACCGAGGGTTCAACTTGCGGGTAGACGTCTGAGAGGTTTGGAGGGGCAAGTCCCGGGCCAATAGCCAAACTTTCTGGCCGGGCTGGTAAACCGGGGCATGCCTCCTCCGCCGGTTAGCACCACGCTGAGATCGTACTGAGGCACGGAGTAGCGCAGCCCGAGCAGTCCTCCAGATGTGTCGACACCGGCGGAGGTGGGCCCTGGTGGATGGAACTGCCACCTCCAGTTCCTGCTGTGGAAACAAGGGAGGCTGGTAACCCAGAGAGCATTGAAATGGTGACATTCCCGTGGCAGAGCTCTCCAATGTATTGAGGGAATACTCAACCCAGGCTAGGTACTTAGCCCATGAAGAGGGGTTGCTGGAGGCAACGCAGCGAAGGGTCTCCTCCACCGCCTGGTTGGCACGTTCAGTCTGCCCATTGGACTGAGGATGGTACCCGGAGGAAAGGCTGACCGTGGCTCCAATTCCCCTGCAAAAAGCCTGCCACACCTTGGAGATGAATTGGGGACCACGATCCAACACAATGTCTGAGGGAATACCATGGAGGCGTACAACATGGAGTGTGAGGAGGTCAGCCGTTTCAGCAGCAGAAGGAAGCTTGGGGAGGGGAATGAAGTGGACGGCCTTAGAGAACCGGTCGACCACAGTCAGGATGGTGTCATAACCCTGGGAAATGGGAAGTCCAGTGACAAAGTCCATGCCAATGTGAGACCATGGCCGACTCGGAATTGGAAGGGGTTGTAAGAGGCCTGCTGGAGGGCGATGGGAAGCCTTACTACGGGCACAGACTGTGCAGGCAGCAACGTACTCCTTGACATCCTTCTTAAGGGTGGGCCACCAGAATCTCCGGCCGACGAACTCCGCTGTCCGGCGCTCTCCGGGGTGACATGAAACACGGCTGGAGTGACCCCACTCTAACACTCAAGGACGGGCAGCATCTGGAACAAACTGCCTGTTCGGGGGTCCATTGCCAGGGTCAGGTTGGGTTTGCAGGGCCTCCATTACGACAGAATCTATGGGCCAGGAGATTGCCCCAACCACACGGGCAGGAAGAAGGATGGTGTCGGATATCTCCGGGACAGCAGGGCCCTCAGAGAACTGACGGGAAAGGGCGTCAGCTCTGACGTTCTTTGACCCTGGGCGGTATGTGAGAGTGAAATCAAACCGGCTTAAGAACAGAGCCCAGCGGGCCTGCCTGGAGTTTATCCTTTTTGCTGTTCTTAAGTAGGTCAGGTTCTTGTGATCTGACCACACGACAAAAGGCAGTTTTGCTCCCTCCAACCAGTGTCTCCACTCCCTCAGGGCATCATGGACCGCCAGCAGCTCCTTGTTTCCCACATCATAGTTCCTCTCCGCTGGGTCGTAACTTCGAGAGAAATAAGCGCACGGATGCACCTTCTGATCCTCCTCCGAGCGCTGGGAGAGGACTGCCCCAATGCCTGTGTCAGAAGCATCCACTTCCACAATGAATTGTCTCTCAGGGTCAGGGTGGACAAGCACTGGAGCTGAAGAGAACAGACCCTTGAGTCTGGTGAAGGCCGTCTCTGCTTCGGGCGTCCAGGAAAAGGGGCGTGTGATGGAGGTCAGGGCATTGAGAGGGGCAGCGATTTGACTATATCCCTTGATGAAGCGGCGTATGAAGCCTGCGAAACCCAGGAAGCGTCTGAGCTGAGTCCGGTTGGTAGGACGCGGCCACTCCTCCACAGCCTTGACTTTGGAGGGATCGACCCTCATCCGTCCAGCTTCCACTATGTTTCCCAGGTACGTTACAGAGTCAGAGTGGAAGACACACTTCTCGGCTTTAATGAACAGGCGATTCTCCAACAGCCGCTGAAGAACCAAACGCACATGCTGGTGGTGTTCCTTCAATGACCTGGAGAAGATAAGGATGTCGTCCAGGTACACCACCACAAAGATGTTCAACATGTCTCTTAACACATCATTTACCAGGCATTGGAAAACCGCTGGTGCGTTGGACAAGCCAAAAGGCATCACAAGGTACTCAAAATGGCCGAGATGGGTGTTGAAAGCCGTCTTCCATTCGTCGCCCTCTCTGATCCGGACTAAGTGGTAGGCGTTGCGGAGATCTAGCTTGGTGAACACCCGGGCATGAGTAAGAGGCTCAAAAGTGGAACTAATAAGGGGCAAAGGATACTTGTTTTTTACTGTGATGTCATTAAGACCACGGTAGTCAATGCAAGGTCTCAGGCCTCCATCCTTCCTGGTCACAAAAAAAAAACCTGCCCCTAAGGGAGATGATGATGGTCTTATGAAACCTGAGAGCAGGGACTCTGCAACATAATTGCGCATCGCCTCCTTTTCTGGAAGGGAGATGTTGTAGAGTCGCCCCTTAGGATAGGGGGCCCCGGGAAGGAGGTCGATCGCACAGTCGTATGGCCGGTGAGGGGGAAGTAAAAGGGCTTTATCCTTACTAAAAACTGAGGCAAGGTCATGGTAAATACTCGGAACTCCAGAGATATCAGGGGTTACGGGCATGGGTCTGGGACTACTTGGAGGTGAAAGGGCAGAGCGTAGACAGGTCGCATGACAGGCTGTGCTCCATCCCAAAATCCGACCAGAGGCCCAGGAGATGTGAGGTTCATGCCTCTCCAACCAAGGTCTCCCCAATATCAAGGGAGCAGTAGGGGCCTGAAGGACAAAAAAACGGATGGGCTCAGTATGATTCCCTGAGAGCGTGAGCATAAGAGGTTCAGTGGAGAAGGAAATGGTTCCTAATGAGTGACCATCGATGGCTCTGGGAGACAGGGATTGATCTAAGGGAACCAAAGGAATTCCGGCCTGGCGTGCGAAGGAAATGTCCATAAGGCTCTCGTCCGCACCAGAATCAATAAATGCACTAACGGACAATGTTTCTTTGCCCCAGGCCAGGGTTGCGGGGAAAAGACGGTTGGAACAAACCTTGGGCTGGGGAATGGTGGTGTTGCTCACCAGTATAGCCCCTACTGGCGAGCTGGGCCTTTTGGGCGGGTTGGGCAGGACCGGATGAAATGTCCTGATTCTCCACAGTAGAAACATTGATCATTGCTCAGCCTCAGCTGCTTTTCTGCTGGCGAGATCCGTGATCGGCCAACCTCCATGGGCTCCCCAGACCCTGAAGTAGATAGGAACGGGGGAAGCATAGGGTCCTGAGTACGAGTTGGCCTGGAAGGTGACGTGGGGAACACAGAAGCAAAACGACGGGGAACAAACTGTAGGGGGCTACGGTGGACTCTGTCTGTACGCCGCTCCTGAAGTCGTGCGTCCATCTTGAGAGCCAGGGATATTAGCTCGTTAAGGGTCTCCGGGCTGTCACGTACAATGAGGTCCTTAATAGAATCCCTCAGCCCCTTGCGAAAGACACTGAGGAGGGCTTGATCATTCCAACGGCTCTCTGCAGCAAGGATCCGAAATTCCAGCGTATATTGAGCCACTGAACGTGTCCCCTGGCGGATAACCAGCAGGCGGCTAGAAGCATCTTGACCATCTGCAGGGTGATCAAACACAGCCCGAAACTCACTCTTGAACTGTGAGTAGTCGGTAAGAAAAACTGGGTTATTCTCAACTGCCGCAATAGCCCAGCGGAGGGCATCCTCGACCAGAAGGGACATGACAAAAGCAATTTTAGACCCGTCAGAGGAATATTTAGAGGGCTGATGGGTAAAAAGTAACTCACATTGTGCCAAAAAACCTCTGCTCAGATTGAAGTCACCATTGAAAGGCCTAGGGCTGACTAGGCCAGGCTCGGACTGGGACTGCTGTGGGTTGGGAAGGACAGGGCTAGGTTGTTGGTTGGAAGCAGAGGCAGGGCCATGAACGGGAGCGGGATTTCCTTCGGCCGAGGCACGGACTGTAAGTGCATCCAGGGACCGTTGGATGCCAGATAGAGCTCCTGCAATAGACTGCACTTGGTTAGAAAGCGTTGCCACAGAACCAACTGTGGTTTGAGACGTCCTCTCCAGAGCAGTGATTTGAGACAGGACGGTCGGGAAAGCCTTATTTAATTCTTGCTGCAGTGAAGAGATCTCTTTAGCTTGACCAAAAACTAACTCACGTAATTCAGATGATCTTGGCTGCCCGGCCCCCGGGGTCCCGGCTTGGCTCATGATGGCTTCGACGTTCTGTTACGCTCAGCTGGGGTGGTGAGCCAAAAATGCAGAGAACCCAGGAGAACAAGACACAAAAACTGAAGTCTTGGGGCAAAAAACAATATATTTACTTTTCTCACAAAAAAAGGGTGATCCAAAGTGGATAGGAGGGAGGAGACGCTGGTTCGACGTGTAGTTGAGCGCTGACCACGGAAGGTTAACGTCGAAGCGTCGAGCACTGTCTCTCAGGGGGTTTTGTAGACCGCCGCTGACGAGATGATTTGGAACAGCTTGGTCGATTGGGATGAGCCACACCTGTGCTGTGCCGGCTGGGGATGAGTGGCACAACACCATCTCTGCCTCTGACTTCAGCCGGGATTTGAACTCGGGTCGCTGGGGTGAGAGTCCAGAGCACTATCCACTATACCATGAAGACTTCACTAGTGTTGCAGGGAAGGAATGTACACTATATGGTTTAATGGAGCATTCTCTGACTCCACCACCAGCTCTGCCTCTGACTTGAGCTGCACCTCTGACTTCAGCACCGCCTCCAGCTCTGCCTCTGACTTCAGCTCCGCCTCCAGCTCTGCCTCTGACTTCAGCCCCACTTCCGCCTTTGACTGTGCCTCCAGCTCCAGACCTGCTCTGCCTCTGCCTTCAGCTCCGCCTCCAGCTCCACACCAGTCTGTGACTTCAGCTCCACCTCCAACCCTGACTTCAGCTCTACCTCTGACTCCAGCTCCACACCAGTTTCTGACTTCAGCTCCACCTCTGACTCCAGCCCCACACCAGCTTTGCATCTGACTCCAACTTCATCTCCGCCTCTGACTTCAGTTCCACACCAGCTCTACCTATGACTTCATTTCTGCCTCTGACTCCAGCTTTACACCATCTCTGCCTCTGACTTCAGCCCCACTTCCGCCTCCAACTCCGACACCAGCTCCACACCAGTTTCTGACTTCAGCTCCGCCTCTGACTCCAGCTCCACACCAGTTCTGCATCTGACCACAACTTCAGTTCCATCTCTGACTACAGCTTCTCCTCCAACTCCAGCTCCACACCATCTCTGCCACTGACTTCAGCTCCGCCTTCAATTTCGGCACCACACCAAATCTGCCTCTGACTTCAGCTCCGCCTCTGACTTCAGCTCCGCCTACAGCTCCAGCTCCGCCACCAACGCCTTTTCCATGATGACATATTTTCTTTGGTCCCACCGGGATTTGAACTCGGGTCGCTGGGGTGAGAGTCCAGAGCACTATCCACTATACCATGAAGACTTCACTAGTGTTGCAGGGAAGGAATGTACACTATATGGTTTAATGGAGCATTCTCTGACTCCACCACCAGCTTTGCCTCTGACTTCAGCTCCACCTCTGACTTCAGCACCGCCTCCAGCTCTGCCTCTGACTTCAACTCCGCCTCCAGCTCTGCCTCTGACTTCAGCTCCGCCTCCAGCTCTGCCTCTGACTTCAGCCCCACTTCCGCCTTTGACTCTGCCTCCAGCTCCAGACCTGCTCTGCCTCTGCCTTCAGCTCCGCCTCCAGCTCCACACCAGTGTCCGACTTCAGCTCCACCTCCAACCCTGACTTCAGCTCTACCTCTGACTCCAGCTCCACACCAGTCTCACTTCAGCTCCACCTCTGACTCCAGCCCCACACCATCTTTGCATCTGACTCCAATTTCATCTCCGCCTCTGACTTCAGCTCCACACCAGCTCTACCTCTGACTTCATTTCTGCCTCTGACTCCAGCTCTACACCATCTCACATTGCTCAGCCTCAGCTGCTTTTCTGCTGGCGAGATCCGTGATCGGCCAACCTCCATGGGCTCCCCAGACCCTGAAGTAGATAGGAACGGGGGAAGCATAGGGTCCTGAGTACGAGTTGGCCTGGAAGGTGACGTGGGGAACACAGAAGCAAAACGACGGGGAACAAACTGTAGGGGGCTACGGTGGACTCTGTCTGTACGCCGCTCCTGAAGTCGTGCGTCCATCTTGAGAGCCAGGGATATTAGCTCGTTAAGGGTCTCCGGGCTGTCACGTACAATGAGGTCCTTAATAGAATCCCTCAGCCCCTTGCGAAAGACACTGAGGAGGGCTTGATCATTCCAACGGCTCTCTGCAGCAAGGATCCGAAATTCCAGCGTATATTGAGCCACTGAACGTGTCCCCTGGCGGATAACCAGCAGGCGGCTAGAAGCATCTTGACCATCTGCAGGGTGATCAAACACAGCCCGAAACTCACTCTTGAACTGTGAGTAGTCGGTAAGAAAAACTGGGTTATTCTCAACTGCCGCAATAGCCCAGCGGAGGGCATCCTCGACCAGAAGGGACATGACAAAAGCAATTTTAGACCCGTCAGAGGAATATTTAGAGGGCTGATGGGTAAAAAGTAACTCACATTGTGCCAAAAAACCTCTGCTCAGATTGAAGTCACCATTGAAAGGCCTAGGGCTGACTAGGCCAGGCTCGGACTGGGACTGCTGTGGGTTGGGAAGGACAGGGCTAGGTTGTTGGTTGGAAGCAGAGGCAGGGCCATGAACGGGAGCGGGATTTCCTTCGGCCGAGGCACGGACTGTAAGTGCATCCAGGGACCGTTGGATGCCAGATAGAGCTCCTGCAATAGACTGCACTTGGTTAGAAAGCGTTGCCACAGAACCAACTGTGGTTTGAGACGTCCTCTCCAGAGCAGTGATTTGAGACAGGACGGTCGGGAAAGCCTTATTTAATTCTTGCTGCAGTGAAGAGATCTCTTTAGCTTGACCAAAAACTAACTCACGTAATTCAGATGATCTTGGCTGCCCGGCCCCCGGGGTCCCGGCTTGGCTCATGATGGCTTCGACGTTCTGTTACGCTCAGCTGGGGTGGTGAGCCAAAAATGCAGAGAACCCAGGAGAACAAGACACAAAAACTGAAGTCTTGGGGCAAAAAACAATATATTTACTTTTCTCACAAAAAAAGGGTGATCCAAAGTGGATAGGAGGGAGGAGACGCTGGTTCGACGTGTAGTTGAGCGCTGACCACGGAAGGTTAACGTCGAAGCGTCGAGCACTGTCTCTCAGGGGGTTTTGTAGACCGCCGCTGACGAGATGATTTGGAACAGCTTGGTCGATTGGGATGAGCCACACCTGTGCTGTGCCGGCTGGGGATGAGTGGCACAACACCATCTCTGCCTCTGACTTCAGCCGGGATTTGAACTCGGGTCGCTGGGGTGAGAGTCCAGAGCACTATCCACTATACCATGAAGACTTCACTAGTGTTGCAGGGAAGGAATGTACACTATATGGTTTAATGGAGCATTCTCTGACTCCACCACCAGCTCTGCCTCTGACTTGAGCTGCACCTCTGACTTCAGCACCGCCTCCAGCTCTGCCTCTGACTTCAGCTCCGCCTCCAGCTCTGCCTCTGACTTCAGCCCCACTTCCGCCTTTGACTGTGCCTCCAGCTCCAGACCTGCTCTGCCTCTGCCTTCAGCTCCGCCTCCAGCTCCACACCAGTCTGTGACTTCAGCTCCACCTCCAACCCTGACTTCAGCTCTACCTCTGACTCCAGCTCCACACCAGTTTCTGACTTCAGCTCCACCTCTGACTCCAGCCCCACACCAGCTTTGCATCTGACTCCAACTTCATCTCCGCCTCTGACTTCAGTTCCACACCAGCTCTACCTATGACTTCATTTCTGCCTCTGACTCCAGCTTTACACCATCTCTGCCTCTGACTTCAGCCCCACTTCCGCCTCCAACTCCGACACCAGCTCCACACCAGTTTCTGACTTCAGCTCCGCCTCTGACTCCAGCTCCACACCAGTTCTGCATCTGACCACAACTTCAGTTCCATCTCTGACTACAGCTTCTCCTCCAACTCCAGCTCCACACCATCTCTGCCACTGACTTCAGCTCCGCCTTCAATTTCGGCACCACACCAAATCTGCCTCTGACTTCAGCTCCGCCTCTGACTTCAGCTCCGCCTACAGCTCCAGCTCCGCCACCAACGCCTTTTCCATGATGACATATTTTCTTTGGTCCCACCGGGATTTGAACTCGGGTCGCTGGGGTGAGAGTCCAGAGCACTATCCACTATACCATGAAGACTTCACTAGTGTTGCAGGGAAGGAATGTACACTATATGGTTTAATGGAGCATTCTCTGACTCCACCACCAGCTTTGCCTCTGACTTCAGCTCCACCTCTGACTTCAGCACCGCCTCCAGCTCTGCCTCTGACTTCAACTCCGCCTCCAGCTCTGCCTCTGACTTCAGCTCCGCCTCCAGCTCTGCCTCTGACTTCAGCCCCACTTCCGCCTTTGACTCTGCCTCCAGCTCCAGACCTGCTCTGCCTCTGCCTTCAGCTCCGCCGCCAGCTCCACACCAGTGTCCGACTTCAGCTCCACCTCCAACCCTGACTTCAGCTCTACCTCTGACTCCAGCTCCACACCAGTCTCACTTCAGCTCCACCTCTGACTCCAGCCCCACACCATCTTTGCATCTGACTCCAATTTCATCTCCGCCTCTGACTTCAGCTCCACACCAGCTCTACCTCTGACTTCATTTCTGCCTCTGACTCCAGCTCTACACCATCTCTGCCTCTGACTTCAGCCGGGATTTGAACTCGGGTCGCTGGGGTGAGAGTCCAGAGCACTATCCACTATACCATGAAGACTTCACTAGTGTTGCAGGGAAGGAATGTACACTATATGGTTTAATGGAGCATTCTCTGACTCCACCACCAGCTCTGCCTCTGACTTCAGCTCCACCTCTGACTTCAGCACCGCCTCCAGCTCTGCCTCTGACTTCAGCTCCGCCTCCAGCTCTGCCTCTGACTTCAGCCCCACTTCCGCCTTTGACTGTGCCTCCAGCTCCAGACCTGCTCTGCCTCTGCCTTCAGCTCCGCCTCCAGCTCCACACCAGTCTGTGACTTCAGCTCCACCTCCAACCCTGACTTCAGCTCCACCTCTGACTCCAGCCCCACACCAGCTTTGCATCTGACTCCAACTTCATCTCCGCCTCTGACTTCAGCTCCACACCAGACTTCATTTCTGCCTCTGACTCCAGCTCTACACCATCTCTGCCTCTGACTTCAGCCCCACTTCCGCCTCCAACTCCGTCGCCAGCTCCACACCAGTTTCTGACTTCAGCTCCACCTCTGACTCCAGCTCCACACCAGTTCTGCATCTGACTTCAACTTCAGTTCCATCTCACACTACAGCTCCTCCTCCAACTCCAGTTCCACACCATCTCTGCCACTGACTTCAGCTCCGCTTCCAATTCCGGCGCCACACCAAATCTGCCTCTGACTTCAGGTCCGCCTCTGACTTCAGCTCCGCCTACAGCTCCAGCTCCGCCTCCAACACCTTTTCCATGATGACGTATTTTCTTTGGTCCCACCGGGATTTGAACTCGGGTCGCTGGGGTGAGAGTCCAGAGCACTATCCACTATACCATTAAGACTTCACTAGTGTTGCAGGGAAGGAATGTACACTATATGGTTTAAAGGAGCATTCTCTGACCACCACCAGCTCTGCCTCTGACGTCAGCTCCACCTCTGACTTCAGCACCGCCTCCAGCTCTGCCTCTGACTTCAGCTCCGCCTCCAGCTCTGCCTCTGACTTCAGCCCCACTTCCGCCTTTGACTCTGCCTCCAGCTCCAGACCTGCTCTGCCTCTGCCTTCAGCTCCGCCTCCAGCTCCACACCAGTCTCTGACATCAGCTCCACCTCCAACCCTGACTTCAGCTCTACCTCTGACTCCAGCTCCACACCAGTCTCTGACTTCAGCTTCACCTCTGACTTCAGCTCCACACCAGCTCTGCCTCCAACTCCAGCCCCACACCAGCTTTGCATCTGACTCCTACTTCATCTCCGCCTCTGACTTCAGCTCCACACCAGCTCTACCTCTGACTTCATTTCTGCCTCTGACTCCAGCTCTACACCATCTCTGCCTCTGACTTCAGCCGGGATTTGAACTCGGGTCGCTGGGGTGAGAGTCCAGAGCACTATCCACTATACCATGAAGACTTCACTAGTGTTGCAGGGAAGGAATGTACACTATATGGTTTAATGGAGCATTCTCTGACTCCACCACCAGCTCTGCCTCTGACTTGAGCTGCACCTCTGACTTCAGCACCGCCTCCAGCTCTGCCTCTGACCTCAGCTCCGCCTCCAGCTCTGCCTCTGACTTCAGCCCCACTTCCGCCTTTGACTGTGCCTCCAGCTCCAGACCTGCTCTGCCTCTGCCTTCAGCTCCGCCTCCAGCTCCACACCAGTCTGTGACTTCAGCTCCACCTCCAACCCTGACTTCAGCTCTACCTCTGACTCCAGCTCCACACCAGTCTCTGACTTCAGCTCCACCTCTGACTCCAGCCCCACACCAGCTTTGCATCTGACTCCAACTTCATCTCCGCCCCTGACTTCAGTTCCACACCAGCTCTACCTATGACTTCATTTCTGCCTCTGACTCCAGCTCTACACCATCTCTGCCTCTGACTTCAGCCCCACTTCCGCCTCCAACTCCGACGCCAGCTCCACACCAGTTTCTGACTTCAGCTCCGCCTCTGACTCCAGCTCCACACCAGTTCTGCATCTGACCACAACTTCAGTTCCATCTCTGACTACAGCTTCTCCTCCAACTCCAGCTCCACACCATCTCTGCCACTGACTTCAGCTCCGCCTTCAATTTCGGCACCACACCAAATCTGCCTCTGACTTCAGCTCCGCCTCTGACTTCAGCTCCGCCTACAGCTCCAGCTCCGCCACCAACGCCTTTTCCATGATGACATATTTTCTTTGGTCCCACCGGGATTTGAACTCGGGTCGCTGGGGTGAGAGTCCAGAGCACTATCCACTATACCATGAAGACTTCACTAGTATTGCAGGGAAGGAATGTACACTATATGGTTTAATGGAGCATTCTCTGACTCCACCACCAGCTCTGCCTCTGACTTCAGCTCCACCTCTGACTTCAGCACCGCCTCCAGCTCTGCCTCTGACTTCAGCTCCGCCTCCAGCTCTGCCTCTGACTTCAGCCCCACTTCCGCCTTTGACTGTGCCTCCAGCTCCAGACCTGCTCTGCCTCTGCCTTCAGCTCCGCCTCCAGCTCCACGCCAGTCTCTGACTTCAGCTCCACCTCCAACCCTGACTTCAGCTCTACCTCTGACTCCAGCTCCACACCAGTCTCTGACTTCAGCTCCACCCCCACACCAGCTTTGCATCTGACTCCAACTTCATCTCCACCTCTGACTTCAGCTCCACACCAGCTCTACCTCTGACTTCATTTCTGCCTCTGACTCCAGCTCTTCACCATCTCTGCCTCTGACTTCAGCCCCACTTCCACTTCCAACTCCGCTGCCAGCTCCACACCAGTTTCTGACTTCAGCTCCGCCTCTGACTCCAGCTCCACAGCAGTTCTGCATCTGACCACAACTTCAGTTCCATCTCTGACCACAGCTTCTCCTCCAACTCCAGCTCCACACCATCTCTGCCACTGACTTCAGCTCCGCCTTCAATTTCGGCACCACACCAAATCTGCCTCTGACTTCAGGTCCGCCTCTGACTTCAGCTCCGCCTACAGCTCCAGCTCCGCCTCCAACACCTTTTCCATGATGACATATTTTCTTTGGTCCCACCGGGATTTGAACTCGGGTCGCTGGGGTGAGAGTCCAGAGCACTATCCACTATACCATGAAGACTTCACTAGTGTTGCCGGGAAGGAATGTACACTATATGGTTTAATGGAGCATTCTCTGACTCCACCACCAGCTCTGCCTCTGACTTCAGCTCCACCTCTGACTTCAGCACCGCCTCCAGCTCTGCCTCTGACTTCAGCTCCGCCTCCAGCTCTGCCTCTGACTTCAGCCCCACTTCCGCCTTTGACTCTGCCTCCAGCTTCAGACCTGTTCTGCCTCTGCCTTCAGCTCTGCCTCCAGCTCCACACCAGTCTCCGACTTCAGCTCCACCTCCAACCCTGACTTCAGCTCTCTCTGACTCCAGCTCCACACCAGTCCCTGACTTCAGCTCCACCTCTGATTTCAGCTCCACACCAGCTCTGCCTCCAACTCCAGCCCATCACCAGCTTTGCATCTGACTCCTACTTCATCTCCGCCTCTAACTTCAGCTCCACACCAGCTCTACCTCTGACTTCATTTCTGCCTCTGACTCCAGCTCTACACCATCTCTGCCTCTGACTTCAGCCGGGATTTGAACTCGGGTCGCTGGGGTGAGAGTCCAGAGCACTATCCACTATACCATGAAGACTTCACTAGTGTTGCAGGGAAGGAATGTACACTATATGGTTTAATGGAGCATTCTCCATTAAACCATATAGTGCACATTTATTATCACCTCCAACCCTGACTTCAGCTCTACCTCTGACTCCAGCTCCACACCTGTCTCTGACTTCAGCTCCACCTCTGACTCCAGCCCCACACCAGCTTTGCATCTGTCTCCAACTTCATCTCCGCCTCTGACTTCAGCTCCACACCAGCTCTACCTCTGACTTCATTTCTGCCTCTGACTCCACAACTTCAGTTCCATCTTTGACTACAGCTTCTCCTCCAACTCCAGCTCCACACCATCTCTGCCACTGACTTCAGCTCCGCCTCCAATTTCGGTACCACACCAAATCTGCCTCTGACTTCAGCTCCGCCTCTGACTTCAGCTCCGCCTACAGCTCCAGCTCCGCCACCAACGCCTTTTCCATGATGACATATTTTCTTTGGTCCCACCGGGATTTGAACTCGGGTCGCTGGGGTGAGAGTCCAGAGCACTATCCACTATACCATGAAGACTTCACTAGTGTTGCAGGGATGGAATGTACACTATATGGTTTAATGGAGCATTCTCTGACTCAACCACCAGCTCTGCCTCTGACTTCAGCTCCACCTCTGACTTCAGCACCGCCTCCAGCTCCGCCTCTGACTTCAGCACCGCCTCCAGCTCTGCCTCTGACTTCAGCCCCACTTCCGCCTTTGACTCTGCCTCCAGCTCCAGACCTGCTCTGCCTCTGCCTCCAGCTCCACACCAGTCTCCGACTTCAGCTCCACCTCCAACCCTGACTTCAGCTCTACCTCTGACTCCAGCTCCACACCAGTCTCACTTCAGCTCCACCTCTGACTCCAGCCCCACACCAGCTTTGCATCTGACTCCAACTTCATCTCCGCCTCTGACTTCAGCTCCACATCAGCTCTACCTCTGACTCCAGCTCTACACCATCTCTGCCTCTGACTTCAGCCCCACTTCCGCCTCCAACTCCGCCGCCAGCTCCACACCAGTTTCTGACTTCAGCTCCACCTCTGACTCCAGCTCCGCACCAGTTCTGCATCTGACTTCAATTTCAGTTCCATTTCACACTACAGCTCCTCCTCCAACTCCAGCTCCACACCATCTATGCCACTTACTTCAGCTCCAATTCCAATTCCGGCGCCACACCAAATCTGCCTCTGACTTCAGGTCCGCCTCTGACTTCAGCTCCGCCTACAGCTCCAGCTCCGCCTCCAACACCTTTTCCATGATGACATATTTTCTTTGGTCCCACCGGGATTTGAACTCGGGTCGCTGGGGTGAGAGTCCAGAGCACTATCCACTATACCATGAAGACTTCACTACTGTTGCAGGGAAGGAATGTACACTATATGGTTTAATGGAGCATTCTCTGACTCCACCACCAGCTCTGCCTCTGACTTCAGCTCCACCTCTGACTTCAGCACCGCCTCCAGCTCTGCCTCTGACTTCAGCTCCGCCTCCAGCTCTGCCTCTGACTTCAGCCCCACTTCCGCCTTTGACTCTGCCTCCAGCTCCAGACCTGCTCTGCCTCTGCCTTCAGCTCCGCCTCCAGCTCCACACCAGTCTCCGACTTCAGCTCCACCTCCAACCCTGACTTCAGCTCTACCTCTGACTCCAGCTCCACACCAGTCTCACTTCAGCTCCACCTCTGACTCCAGCCCCACACCAGATTTGCATCTGACTCCAACTTCATCTCCGCCTCTGACTTCAGCTCCACACCAGCTCTACCTCTGACTTCTTGTCTGCCTCTGACTCCAGCTCTACACCATCTCTGCCTCTGACTTCAGCCCCACTTCCGCCTCCAACTCCACACCAGTTTCTGACTTCAGCTCCGCCTCTGACTCCAGCTTCACACCAGTTCTGCATCTGACCACAACTTCAGTTTCATCTCACACTACAGCTCCTCCTCCAACTCCAGTTCCACACCATCTCTGCCACTTACTTCAGCTCCGCTTCCAATTCCGGCGCCACACCAAATCTGCCTCTGACTTCAGGTTCGCCTCTGACTTCAGCTCCGCCTACAGCTCCAGCTCCGCCTCCAACACCTTTTCCATGATGACATATTTTCTTTGGTCCCACCGGGATTTGAACTCGGGTCGCTGGGGTGAGAGTCCAGAGCACTATCCACTATACCATTAAGAATTCACTAGTGTTGCAGGGAAGGAATATACACTATATGGTTTAATGGAGCATTCTCTGACTCCACCACCAACTCTGCCTCTGACTTCAGCTCCACCTCTGACTTCAGCACCGCCTCCAGCTCTGCCTCTGACTTCAGCTCCGCCTCCAGCTCTGCCTCTGACTTCAGCCCCACTTCCGCCTTTGACTCTGCCTCCAGCTCCAGACCTGCTCTGCCTCTGCCTTCAGCTCCGCCTCCAGCTCCACACCAGTCTCTGACATCAGCTCCACCTCCAACCCTGACTTCAGCTCTACCTCTGACTCCAGCTCCACACCAGTCTCACTTCAGCTCCACCTCTGACTTCAGCTCCACACCAGCTCTGCCTCCAACTCCAGCCCCACACCAGCTTTGCATCTGACTCCTACTTCATCTCCGCCTCTGACTTCAGCTCCACACCAGCTCTACCTCTGACTTCATTTCTGCCTCTGACTCCAGCTCTACACAATCTCTGCCTCTGACTTCAGCCGGGATTTGAACTCGGGTCGCTGGGGTGAGAGTCCAGAGCACTATCCATTATACCATGAAGACTTCACTAGTGTTGCAGGGAAGGAATGTACACTATATGGTTTAATGGAGCATTCTCTGACTCCACCACCAGCTCTGCCTCTGACTTCAGCTACACCTCTGACTTCAGCACCGCCTCCAGCTCTGCCTCTGACTTCAGCTCCGCCTCCAGCTCTGCCTCTGACTTCAGCCCCACTTCCGCCTTTGACTGTGCCTCCAGCTCCAGACCTGCTCTGCCTCTGCCTTCAGCTCCGCCTCCAGCTCCACACCAGTCTCTGACTTCAGCTCTACCTCTGACTCCAGCTCCACACCAGTCTCTGACTTCAGCCCCACCTCTGACTCCAGCCCCACACCAGCTTTGCATCTGACTCCAACTGCATCTCCGCCTCTGACTTCAGCTCCACACCAGCTCTACCTCTGACTTCATTTCTGCCTCTGACTCCAGCTCTACACCATCTCTGCCTCTGACTTCAGCCCCACTTCCGCCGCCAACTCCGCCGCCAGCTCCACACCAGTTTCTGACTTCAGCTCCGCCTCTGACTCCAGCTCCACACCAGTTCTGCATCTGACCACAACTTCAGTTTTATCTCTGACTACAGCTTCTCCTCCAACTCCAGCTCCACACCATCTCTGCCACTGACTTCAGCTCCGCCTCCAATTTCGGCACCACACCAAATCTGCCTCTGACTTCAGCTCCGCCTCTGACTTCAGCTCCGCCTACAGCTCCAGCTCCGCCACCAACGCCTTTTCCATGATGACATATTTTCTTTGGTCCCCCCGGGATTTGAACTCGGGTCGCTGGGGTGAGAGTCCAGAGCACTATCCACTATACCATGAAGACTTCACTAGTGTTGCAGGGAAGGAATGTACACTATATGGTTTAATGGAGCATTCTCTGACTCCACCACCAGCTCTGCCTCTGACTTGAGCTGCACCTCTGACTTCAGCACCGCCTCCAGCTCTGCCTCTGACTTCAGCTCCGCCTCCAGCTCTGCCTCTGACTTCAGCCCCACTTCCGCCTTTGACTGTGCCTCCAGCTCCAGACCTGCTCTGCCTCTGCCTTCAGCTCCGCCTCCAGCTCCACACCAGTCTCTGACTTCAGCTCCACCTCCAACCCTGACGTCAGCTCTACCTCTGACTCCAGCTCCACACCAGCTTTGCATCTGACTCCAACTTCATCTCCGCCTCTGACTTCAGCTCCACACCAGCTCTACCTCTGACTTCATTTCTGCCTCTGACTCCAGCTCTACATCATCTCTGCCTCTGACGTCAGCCCCACTTCCGCCTCCAACTCCGCCGCCAGCTCCACACCAGTTTCTGACTTCAGCTCCACCTCTGACTCCAGCTCCACACCAGTTCTGCATTTGACTTCAACTTCAGTTCCATCTCACACTACAGCTCCTCCTCCAACTCCAGTTCCACACCATCTCTGCCACTGACTTCAGCTCCGCTTCCAATTCCGGCGCCACACCAAATCCGCCTCTGACTTCAGGTCCGCCTCTGACTTCAGCTCCACCTACAGCTCCAGCTCCGCCTCCAACACCTTTTCCATGATGACATATTTTCTTTGGTCCCACCGGGATTTGAACTCGGGTCGCTGGGGTGAGAGTCCAGAGCACTATCCACTATACCATTAAGACTTCACTAGTGTTGCAGGGAAGGAATGTACACTATATGGTTTAATGGAGCATTCTCTGACTCCACCACCAACTCTGCCTCTGACTTCAGCTCCACCTCTGACTTCAGCACCGCCTCCAGCTCTGCCTCTGACTTCAGCTCCGCCTCCAGCTCTGCCTCTGACTTCAGCCCCACTTCCGCCTTTGACTCTGCCTCCAGCTCCAGACCTGCTCTGCCTCTGCCTTCAGCTCCGCCTCCAGCTCCACACCAGTCTCTGACATCAGCTCCACCTCCAACCCTGACTTCAGCTGTACCTCTGACTCCAGCTCCACACCAGTCTCTGACTTCAGCTCCACCTCTGACTTCAGCTCCACACCAGCTCTGCCTCCAACTCCAGCCCCACACCAGCTTTGCATCTGACTCCTACTTCATCTCCGCCTCTGACTTCAGCTCCACACCAGCTCTACCTCTGACTTTATTTCTGCCTCTGACTCCAGCTCTACACAATCTCTGCCTCTGACTTCAGCCGGGATTTGAACTCAGGTCGCTGGGGTGAGAGTCCAGAGCACTATCCACTATACCATGAAGACTTCACTAGTGTTGCAGGGAAGGAATGTACACTATATGGTTTAATGGAGCATTCTCTGACTCCACCACCAACTCTGCCTTTGACTTCAGCTCCACCTCTGACTTCAGCACCGCCTCCAGCTCTGCCTCTGACTTCAGCTCCGCCTACAGCTCTGCCTCTAACTTCAGCCCCACTTCCGCCTTTGACTCTGCCTCCAGCTCCAGACCTGCTCTGCCTCTGCCTTCAGCTCCGCCTCCAGCTCCACACCAGTCTCCGACCTCAGCTCCACCTCCAACCCTGACTTCAGCTCTACCTCCGACTTCAGCTCCACACCAGTCTCACTTCAGCTCCACCTCTGACTCCAGCCCCACACCAGCTTTGCATCTGACTCCAACTTCATCTCCGCCTCTGACTTCAGCTCCACACCAGCTCTACCTCTGACTCCAGCTCTACACCATCTCTGCCTCTGACTTCAGCCCCACTTCCACCTCACACTCCGCCGCCAGCTCCACACCAGTTTCTGACTTCAGTTCCACCTCTGACTCCAGCTCCACACCAGTTCTGCATCTGACTTCAACTTCAGTTCCATCTCACACTACAGCTCCTCCTCCAACTCCAGTTCCACACCATCTCTGCCACTGACTTCAGCTCCGCTTCCAATTCCGGCGCCACACCAAATCTGCCTCTGACTTCAGGTCCGCCTCTGACTTCAGCTCCGCCTACAGCTCCAGCTTCGCCTCCAACACCTTTTCCATGATGACATATTTTCTTTGGTCCCACCGGGATTTGAACTCGGGTCGCTGGGGTGAGAGTCCAGAGCACTATCCACTATACCATTAAGACTTCACTAGTGTTGCAGGGAAGGAATGTACACTATATGGTTTAATGGAGCATTCTCTGACTCCACCACCAGCTCTGCCTCTGACTTCAGCTCCACTTCTGACTTCAGCACCGCCTCCAGCTCTGCCTCTGAATTCAGCTCCGCCTCCAGCTCTGCCTCTGACTTCAGCCCCACTTCCGCCTTTGACTGTGCCTCCAGCTCCAGACCTCCTCTGCCTCTGCCTTCAGCTCCGCCTTCAGCTCCACACCAGTCTCTGACTTCAGCTCCACCTCCAACCCTGACTTCAGCTCTACCTCTGACTCCAGCTCCACACCAGTCTCTGACTTCAGCTCCACCCCCACACCAGCTTTGCATCTGACTCCAACTTCAGCTCCACCTCCAACCCTGACTTCAGCTCTACCTCTGACTCCAGCTCCACACCAGTCTCTGACTTCAGCTCCACCTCTGACTCCAGCCCCACACCAGCTTTGCATCTGACTCCAACTTCATCTCCGCCTCTGACTTCAGCTCCACACTAGCTCTACCTCTGACTTCATTTCTGCCTCTGACTCCACAACTTCAGTTCCATCTCTGACCACAGCTTCTCCTCCAACTCCAGCTCCACACCATCTCTGCCACTGACTTCAGCTCCGCCTTCAATTTCGGCACCACACAAAATCTGCCTCTGACTTCAGGTCCGCCTCTGACTTCAGCTCCGCCTACAGCTCCAGCTCCGCCTCCAACACCTTTTCCATGATGACATATTTTCTTTGGTCCCACCGGGATTTGAACTCGGGTCGCTGGGGTGAGAGTCCAGAGCACTATCCACTATACCATGAAGACTTCACTAGTGTTGCCGGGAAGGAATGTACACTATATGGTTTAATGGAGCATTCTCTGACTCCACCACCAGCTCTGCCTCTGACTTCAGCTCCACCTCTGACTTCAGCACCGCCTCCAGCTCTGCCTCTGACTTCAGCTCCGCCTCCAGCTCTGCCTCTGACTTCAGCCCCACTTCCGCCTTTGACTCTGCCTCCAGCTTCAGACCTGTTCTGCCTCTGCCTTCAGCTCTGCCTCCAGCTCCACACCAGTCTCCGACTTCAGCTCCACCTCCAACCCTGACTTCAGCTCTCTCTGACTCCAGCTCCACACCAGTCCCTGACTTCAGCTCCACCTCTGATTTCAGCTCCACACCAGCTCTGCCTCCAACTCCAGCCCATCACCAGCTTTGCATCTGACTCCTACTTCATCTCCGCCTCTGACTTCAGCTCCACACCAGCTCTACCTCTGACTTCATTTCTGCCTCTGACTCCAGCTCTACACCATCTCTGCCTCTGACTTCAGCCGGGATTTGAACTCGGGTCGCTGGGGTGAGAGTCCAGAGCACTATCCACTATACCATGAAGACTTCACTAGTGTTGCAGGGAAGGAATGTACACTATATGGTTTAATGGAGCATTCTCTGACTCCACCACCAGCTCTGCCTCTGACTTCAGCTCCACCTCTGACTTCAGCACAACCTCCAGCTCTGCCTCTGACTTCAGCTCCGCCTCCAGCTCTGCCTCTGACTTCAGCCCCACTTCCGCCTTTGACTCTGCCTCCAGCTCCAGACCTGCTCTGCCTCTGCCTTCAGCTCCGCCTCCAGCTCCACACCAGTCTCCGACTTCAGCTCCACCTCCAACCCTGACTTCATTTCTACCTCTGACTCCAGCTCCACACCAGTCTCACTTCAGCTCCACCTCTGACTCCAGCCCCACACCAGATTTGCATCTGACTCCAACTTCATCTCCGCCTCTGACTTCAGCTCCACACCAGCTCTACCTCTGACTTCATGTCTGCCTCTGACTCCAGCTCTACACCATCTCTGCCTCTGACTTCAGCCCCACTTCCGCCTCCAACTCCGACGCCAGCTCCACACCAGCTCTACCTCTGACTTCAGCTCCGCCTCTGACTCCAGCTCCACACCAGTTCTGCCTCTGACTTCAGCCCCACTTCCGCCTCCAACTCCACACCAGTTTCTGACTTCAGCTCCGCCTCTGACTCCAGCTCCACACCAGTTCTGCATCTGACCACAACTTCAGTTCCATCTCACACTACAGCTCCTCCTCCAACTCCAGTTCCACACCATCTCTGCCACTTACTTCAGCTCCGCTTCCAATTCCGGCGCCACACCAAATCTGCCTCTGACTTCAGGTCCGCCTCTGACTTCAGCTCCGCCTACAGCTCCAGCTCCGCCTCCAACACCTTTTCCATGATGACATATTTTCTTTGGTCCCACCGGGATTTGAACTCGGGTCGCTGGGGTGAGAGTCCAGAGCACTATCCACTATACCATTAAGACTTCACTAGTGTTGCAGGGAAGGAATGTTCACTATATGGTTTAATGGAGCATTCTCTGACTCCACCACCAACTCTGCCACTGACTTCAGCTCCACCTCTGACTTCAGCACCGCCTCCAGCTCTGCCTCTGACTTCAGCTCCGCCTCCAGCTCTGCCTCTGACTTCAGCCCCACTTCCGCCTTTGACTCTGCCTCCAGCTCCAGACCTGCTCTGCCTCTGCCTTCAGCTCCGCCTCCAGCTCCACACCAGTCTCTGACATCAGCTCCACCTCCAACCCTGACTTCAGCTCTACCTCTGACTCCAGCTCCACACCAGTCTCACTTCAGCTCCACCTCTGACTTCAGCTCCACACCAGCTCTGCCTCCAACTCCAGCCCCACACCAGCTTTGCATCTGACTCCTACTTCATCTCCGCCTCTGACTTCAGCTCCACACCAGCTCTACCTCTGACTTCATTTCTGCCTCTGACTCCAGCTCTACACAATCTCTGCCTCTGACTTCAGCCGGGATTTGAACTCGGGTCGCTGGGGTGAGAGTCCAGAGCACTATCCATTATACCATGAAGACTTCACTAGTGTTGCAGGGAAGGAATGTACACTATATGGTTTAATGGAGCATTCTCTGACTCCACCACCAGCTCTGCCTCTGACTTCAGCTACACCTCTGACTTCAGCACCGCCTCCAGCTCTGCCTCTGACTTCAGCTCCGCCTCCAGCTCTGCCTCTGACTTCAGCCCCACTTCCGCCTTTGACTGTGACTCCAGCTCCAGACCTGCTCTGCCTCTGCCTTCAGCTCCGCCTCCAGCTCCACACCAGTCTCTGACTTCAGCTCCACCTCCAACCCTGACTTCAGCTCTACCTCTGACTCCAGCTCCACACCAGTCTCTGACTTCAGCTCCACCTCTGACTCCAGCCCCACACCAGCTTTGCATCTGACTCCAACTTCATCTCCGCCTCTGACTTCAGCTCCACACCAGCTCTACCTCTGACTTCATTTCTGCCTCTGACTCCAGCTCTACACCATCTCTGCCTCTGACTTTAGCCCCACTTCCGCCTCCAACTCCGCCGCCAGCTCCACACCAGTTACTGACTTCAGCTCCGCCTCTGACTCCAGCTCCACACCAGTTCTGCATCTGACCACAACTTCAGTTTCATCTCTGACTACAGCTTCTCCTCCAACTCCAGCTCCACACCATCTCTGCCACTGACTTCAGCTCCGCCTCCAATTTCGGCACCACACCAAATCTGCCTCTGACTTCAGCTCCGCCTCTGACTTCAGCTCCGCCTACAGCTCCAGCTCCGCCACCAACGCCTTTTCCATGATGACATATTTTCTTTGGTCCCACCGGGATTTGAACTCGGGTCGCTGGGGTGAGAGTCCAGAGCACTATCCACTATACCATGAAGACTTCACTAGTGTTGCAGGGAAGGAATGTACACTATATGGTTTAATGGAGCATTCTCTGACTCCACCACCAGCTCTGCCTCTGACTTCAGCTCCACCTCTGACTTCAGCACCGCCTCCAGCTCTGCCTCTGACTTCAGCTCCGCCTCCAGCTCTGCCTCTGACTTCAGCCCCACTTCCGCCTTTGACTGTGCCTCCAGCTCCAGACCTGCTCTGCCTCTGCCTTCAGCTCCGCCTCCAGCTCCACACCAGTCTCTGACTTCAGCTCCACCTCCAACCCTGACTTCAGCTCTACCTCTGACTCCAGCTCCACACCAGTCTCTGACTTCAGCTCCACCTCTGACTCCAGCCCCACACCAGCTTTGCATCTGACTCCAACTTCATCTCCGCCTCTGACTTCAGTTCCACACCAGCTCTACCTATGACTTCATTTCTGCCTCTGACTCCAGCTCTACACCATCTCTGCCTCTGACTTCAGCCCCACTTCCGCCTCCAACTCCGACGCCAGCTCCACACCAGCTCCACCTCTGACTTCAGCTCCGCCTCTGACTCCAGCTCCACAGCAGTTCTGCCTCTGACTTCAGCCCCACTTCCGCCTCCAACTCCACACCAGTTTCTGACTTCAGCTCCGCCTCTGACTCCAGCTCCACACCAGTTCTGCATCTGACCACAACTTCAGTTCCATCTCACACTACAGCTCCTCCTCCAACTCCAGTTCCACACCATCTCTGCCACTTACTTCAGCTCCGCTTCCAATTCCGGCGCCACACCAAATCTGCCTCTGACTTCAGGTCCGCCTCTGACTTCAGCTCCGCCTACAGCTCCAGCTCCGCCTCCAACACCTTTTCCATGATGACATATTTTCTTTGGTCCCACCGGGATTTGAACTCGGGTCGCTGGGGTGAGAGTCCAGAGCACTATCCACTATACCATTAAGACTTCACTAGTGTTGCAGGGAAGGAATGTACACTATATGGTTTAATGGAGCATTCTCTGACTCCACCACCAACTCTGCCTCTGACTTCAGCTCCACCTCTGACTTCAGCACCGCCTCCAGCTCTGCCTCTGACTTCAGCTCCGCCTCCAGCTCTGCCTCTGACTTCAGCCCCACTTCCGCCTTTGACTCTGCCTCCAGCTCCAGACCTGCTCTGCCTCTGCCTTCAGCTCCGCCTCCAGCTCCACACCAGTCTCTGACATCAGCTCCACCTCCAACCCTGACTTCAGCTCTACCTCTGACTCCAGCTCCTTACCAGTCTCACTTCAGCTCCACCTCTGACTTCAGCTCCACACCAGCTCTGCCTCCAACTCCAGCCCCACACCAGCTTTGCATCTGACTCCTACTTCATCTCCGCCTCTGACTTCAGCTCCACACCAGCTCTACCTCTGACTTCATTTCTGCCTCTGACTCCAGCTCTACACAATCTCTGCCTCTGACTTCAGCCGGGATTTGAACTCGGGTCGCTGGGGTGAGAGTCCAGAGCACTATCCATTATACCATGAAGACTTCACTAGTGTTGCAGGGAAGGAATGTACACTATATGGTTTAATGGAGCATTCTCTGACTCCACCACCAGCTCTGCCTCTGACTTCAGCTACACCTCTGACTTCAGCACCGCCTCCAGCTTTGCCTCTGACTTCAGCTCCGCCTCCAGCTCTGCCTCTGACTTCAGCCCCACTTCCGCCTTTGACTGTGACTCCAGCTCCAGACCTGCTCTGCCTCTGCCTTCAGCTCCGCCTCCAGCTCCACACCAGTCTCTGACTTCAGCTCCACCTCCAACCCTGACTTCAGCTCTACCTCTGACTCCAGCTCCACACCAGTCTCTGACTTCAGCTCCACCTCTGACTCCAGCCCCACACCAGCTTTGCATCTGACTCCAACTTCATCTCCGCCTCTGACTTCAGCTCCACACCAGCTCTACCTCTGACTTCATTTCTGCCTCTGACTCCAGCTCTACACCATCTCTGCCTCTGACTTCAGCCCCACTTCCGCCTCCAACTCCGCCGCCAGCTCCACACCAGTTTCTGACTTCAGCTCCGCCTCTGACTCCAGCTCCACACCAGTTCTGCATCTGACCACAACTTCAGTTTCATCTCTGACTACAGCTTCTCCTCCAACTCCAGCTCCACACCATCTCTGCCACTGACTTCAGCTCCGCCTCCAATTTCGGCACCACACCAAATCTGCCTCTGACTTCAGCTCCGCCTCTGACTTCAGCTCCGCCTACAGCTCCAGCTCCGCCACCAACGCCTTTTCCATGATGACATATTTTCTTTGGTCCCACCGGGATTTGAACTCGGGTCGCTGGGGTGAGAGTCCAGAGCACTATCCACTATACCATGAAGACTTCACTAGTGTTGCAGGGAAGGAATGTACACTATATGGTTTAATGGAGCATTCTCTGACTCCACCACCAGCTCTGCCTCTGACTTCAGCTCCACCTCTGACTTCAGCACCGCCTCCAGCTCTGCCTCTGACTTCAGCTCCGCCTCCAGCTCTGCCTCTGACTTCAGCCCCACTTCCGCCTTTGACTGTGCCTCCAGCTCCAGACCTGCTCTGCCTCTGCCTTCAGCTCCGCCTCCAGCTCCACACCAGTCTCTGACTTCAGCTCCACCTCCAACCCTGACTTCAGCTCTACCTCTGACTCCAGCTCCACACCAGTCTCTGACTTCAGCTCCACCTCTGACTCCAGCCCCACACCAGCTTTGCATCTGACTCCAACTTCATCTCCGCCTCTGACTTCAGTTCCACACCAGCTCTACCTATGACTTCATTTCTGCCTCTGACTCCAGCTCTACACCATCTCTGCCTCTGACTTCAGCCCCACTTCCGCCTCCAACTCCGACGCCAGCTCCACACCAGCTCTACCTCTGACTTCAGCTCCGCCTCTGACTCCAGCTCCACAGCAGTTCTGCCTCTGACTTCAGCCCCACTTCCGCCTCCAACTCCAAACCAGTTTCTGACTTCAGCTCCGCCTCTGACTCCAGCTCCACACCAGTTCTGCATCTGACCACAACTTCAGTTCCATCTCACACTACAGCTCCTCCTCCAACTCCAGTTCCACACCATCTCTGCCACTTACTTCAGCTCCGCTTCCAATTCCGGCGCCACACCAAATCTGCCTCTGACTTCAGGTCCGCCTCTGACTTCAGCTCCGCCTACAGCTCCAGCTCCGCCTCCAACACCTTTTCCATGATGACATATTTTCTTTGGTCCCACCGGGATTTGAACTCGGGTCGCTGGGGTGAGAGTCCAGAGCACTATCCACTATACCATTAAGACTTCACTAGTGTTGCAGGGAAGGAATGTACACTATATGGTTTAATGGAGCATTCTCTGACTCCACCACCAACTCTGCCTCTGACTTCAGCTCCACCTCTGACTTCAGCACCGCCTCCAGCTCTGCCTCTGACTTCAGCTCCGCCTCCAGCTCTGCCTCTGACTTCAGCCCCACTTCCGCCTTTGACTCTGCCTCCAGCTCCAGACCTGCTCTGCCTCTGCCTTCAGCTCCGCCTCCAGCTCCACACCAGTCTCTGACATCAGCTCCACCTCCAACCCTGACTTCAGCTGTACCTCTGACTCCAGCTCCACACCAGTCTCTGACTTCAGCTCCACCTCTGACTTCAGCTCCACACCAGCTCTGCCTCCAACTCCAGCCCCACACCAGCTTTGCATCTGACTCCTACTTCATCTCCGCCTCTGACTTCAGCTCCACACCAGCTCTACCTCTGACTTCATTTCTGCCTCTGACTCCAGCTCTACACAATCTCTGCCTCTGACTTCAGCCGGGATTTGAACTCAGGTCGCTGGGGTGAGAGTCCAGAGCACTATCCACTATACCATGAAGACTTCACTAGTGTTGCAGGGAAGGAATGTACACTATATGGTTTAATGGAGCATTCTCTGACTCCACCACCAACTCTGCCTTTGACTTCAGCTCCACCTCTGACTTCAGCACCGCCTCCAGCTCTGCCTCTGACTTCAGCTCCGCCTACAGCTCTGCCTCTAACTTCAGCCCCACTTCCGCCTTTGACTCTGCCTCCAGCTCCAGACCTGCTCTGCCTCTGCCTTCAGCTCCGCCTCCAGCTCCACACCAGTCTCCGACCTCAGCTCCACCTCCAACCCTGACTTCAGCTCTACCTCCGACTTCAGCTCCACACCAGTCTCACTTCAGCTCCACCTCTGACTCCAGCCCCACACCAGCTTTGCATCTGACTCCAACTTCATCTCCGCCTCTGACTTCAGCTCCACACCAGCTCTACCTCTGACTCCAGCTCTACACCATCTCTGCCTCTGACTTCAGCCCCACTTCCACCTCACACTCCGCCGCCAGCTCCACACCAGTTTCTGACTTCAGCTCCACCTCTGACTCCAGCTCCACACCAGTTCTGCATCTGACTTCAACTTCAGTTCCATCTCACACTACAGCTCCTCCTCCAACTCCAGTTCCACACCATCTCTGCCACTGACTTCAGCTCCGCTTCCAATTCCGGCTCCACACCAAATCTGCCTCTGACTTCAGGTCCGCCTCTGACTTCAGCTCCGCCTACAGCTCCAGCTTCGCCTCCAACACCTTTTCCATGATGACATATTTTCTTTGGTCCCACCGGGATTTGAACTCGGGTCGCTGGGGTGAGAGTCCAGAGCACTATCCACTATACCATTAAGACTTCACTAGTGTTGCAGGGAAGGAATGTACACTATATGGTTTAATGGAGCATTCTCTGACTCCACCACCAGCTCTGCCTCTGACTTCAGCTCCACCTCTGACTTCAGCACAACCTCCAGCTCTGCCTCTGACTTCAGCTCCGCCTCCAGCTCTGCCTCTGACTTCAGCCCCACTTCCGCCTTTGACTCTGCCTCCAGCTCCAGACCTGCTCTGCCTCTGCCTTCAGCTCCGCCTCCAGCTCCACACCAGTCTCCGACTTCAGCTCCACCTCCAACCCTGACTTCATTTCTACCTCTGACTCCAGGTCCACACCAGTCTCACTTCAGCTCCACCTCTGACTCCAGCCCCACACCAGATTTGCATCTGACTCCAACTTCATCTCCGCCTCTGACTTCAGCTCCACACCAGCTCTACCTCTGACTTCATGTCTGCCTCTGACTCCAGCTCTACACCATCTCTGCCTCTGACTTCAGCCCCACTTCCGCCTCCAACTCCGACGCCAGCTCCACACCAGCTCTACCTCTGACTTCAGCTCCGCCTCTGACTCCAGCTCCACACCAGTTCTGCCTCTGACTTCAGCCCCACTTCCGCCTCCAACTCCACACCAGTTTCTGACTTCAGCTCCGCCTCTGACTCCAGCTCCACACCAGTTCTGCATCTGACCACAACTTCAGTTCCATCTCACACTACAGCTCCTCCTCCAACTCCAGTTCCACACCATCTCTGCCACTTACTTCAGCTCCGCTTCCAATTCCGGCGCCACACCAAATCTGCCTCTGACTTCAGCTCCGCCTCTGACTTCAGCTCCGCCTACAGCTCCAGCTCCGCCTCCAACACCTTTTCCATGATGACATATTTTCTTTGGTCCCACCGGGATTTGAACTCGGGTCGCTGGGGTGAGAGTCCAGAGCACTATCCACTATACCATTAAGACTTCACTAGTGTTGCAGGGAAGGAATGTACACTATATGGTTTAATGGAGCATTCTCTGACTCCACCACCAGCTCTGCCTCTGACTTCAGCTCCACCTCTGACTTCAGCACCGCCTCCAGCTCTGCCTCTGACTTCAGCTCCGCCTCCAGCTCTGCCTCTGACTTCAGCCCCACTTCCGCCTTTGACTCTGCCTCCAGCTCCAGACCTGCTCTGCCTCTGCCTTCAGCTCCGCCTCCAGCTCCACACCAGTCTCTGACATCAGCTCCACCTCCAACCCTGACTTCAGCTCTACCTCTGACTCCAGCTCCACACCAGTCTCACTTCAGCTCCACCTCTGACTTCAGCTCCACACCAGCTCTGCCTCCAACTCCAGCCCCACACCAGCTTTGCATCTGACTCCTACTTCATCTCCGCCTCTGACTTCAGCTCCACACCAGCTCTACCTCTGACTTCATTTCTGCCTCTGACTCCAGCTCTACACAATCTCTGCCTCTGACTTCAGCCGGGATTTGAACTCGGGTCGCTGGGGTGAGAGTCCAGAGCACTATCCATTATACCATGAAGACTTCACTAGTGTTGCAGGGAAGGAATGTACACTATATGGTTTAATGGAGCATTCTCTGACTCCACCACCAGCTCTGCCTCTGACTTCAGCTACACCTCTGACTTCAGCACCGCCTCCAGCTTTGCCTCTGACTTCAGCTCCGCCTCCAGCTCTGCCTCTGACTTCAGCCCCACTTCCGCCTTTGACTGTGACTCCAGCTCCAGACCTGCTCTGCCTCTGCCTTCAGCTCCGCCTCCAGCTCCACACCAGTCTCTGACTTCAGCTCCACCTCCAACCCTGACTTCAGCTCTACCTCTGACTCCAGCTCCACACCAGTCTCTGACTTCAGCTCCACCTCTGACTCCAGCCCCACACCAGCTTTGCATCTGACTCCAACTTCATCTCCGCCTCTGACTTCAGCTCCACACCAGCTCTACCTCTGACTTCATTTCTGCCTCTGACTCCAGCTCTACACCATCTCTGCCTCTGACTTCAGCCCCACTTCCGCCTCCAACTCCGCCGCCAGCTCCACACCAGTTTCTGACTTCAGCTCCGCCTCTGACTCCAGCTCCACACCAGTTCTGCATCTGACCACAACTTCAGTTTCATCTCTGACTACAGCTTCTCCTCCAACTCCAGCTCCACACCATCTCTGCCACTGACTTCAGCTCCGCCTCCAATTTCGGCACCACACCAAATCTGCCTCTGACTTCAGCTCCGCCTCTGACTTCAGCTCCGCCTACAGCTCCAGCTCCGCCACCAACGCCTTTTCCATGATGACATATTTTCTTTGGTCCCACCGGGATTTGAACTCGGGTCGCTGGGGTGAGAGTCCAGAGCACTATCCACTATACCATGAAGACTTCACTAGTGTTGCAGGGAAGGAATGTACACTATATGGTTTAATGGAGCATTCTCTGACTCCACCACCAGCTCTGCCTCTGACTTCAGCTCCACCTCTGACTTCAGCACCGCCTCCAGCTCTGCCTCTGACTTCAGCTCCGCCTCCAGCTCTGCCTCTGACTTCAGCCCCACTTCCGCCTTTGACTGTGCCTCCAGCTCCAGACCTGCTCTGCCTCTGCCTTCAGCTCCGCCTCCAGCTCCACACCAGTCTCTGACTTCAGCTCCACCTCCAACCCTGACTTCAGCTCTACCTCTGACTCCAGCTCCACACCAGTCTCTGACTTCAGCTCCACCTCTGACTCCAGCCCCACACCAGCTTTGCATCTGACTGCAACTTCATCTCCGCCTCTGACTTCAGTTCCACACCAGCTCTACCTATGACTTCATTTCTGCCTCTGACTCCAGCTCTACACCATCTCTGCCTCTGACTTCAGCCCCACTTCCGCCTCCAACTCCGACGCCAGCTCCACACCAGCTCTACCTCTGACTTCAGCTCCGCCTCTGACTCCAGCTTCACACCAGTTCTGCCTCTGACTTCAGCCCCACTTCCGCCTCCAACTCCACACCAGTTTCTGACTTCAGCTCCGCCTCTGACTCCAGCTCCACACCAGTTCTGCATCTGACCACAACTTCAGTTCCATCTCACACTACAGCTCCTCCTCCAACTCCAGTTCCACACCATCTCTGCCACTTACTTCAGCTCCGCTTCCAATTCCGGCGCCACACCAAATCTGCCTCTGACTTCAGGTCCGCCTCTGACTTCAGCTCCGCCTACAGCTCCAGCTCCGCCTCCAACACCTTTTCCATGATGACATATTTTCTTTGGTCCCACCGGGATTTGAACTCGGGTCGCTGGGGTGAGAGTCCAGAGCACTATCCACTATACCATTAAGACTTCACTAGTGTTGCAGGGAAGGAATGTACACTATATGGTTTAATGGAGCATTCTCTGACTCCACCACCAACTCTGCCTCTGACTTCAGCTCCACCTCTGACTTCAGCACCGCCTCCAGCTCTGCCTCTGACTTCAGCTCCGCCTCCAGCTCTGCCTCTGACTTCAGCCCCACTTCCGCATTTGACTCTGCCTCCAGCTCCAGACCTGCTCTGCCTCTGCCTTCAGCTCCGCCTCCAGCTCCACACCAGTCTCTGACATCAGCTCCACCTCCAACCCTGACTTCAGCTCTACCTCTGACTCCAGCTCCACACCAGTCTCACTTCAGCTCCACCTCTGACTTCAGCTCCACACCAGCTCTGCCTCCAACTCCAGCCCCACACCAGCTTTGCATCTGACTCCTACTTCATCTCCGCCTCTGACTTCAGCTCCACACCAGCTCTACCTCTGACTTCATTTCTGCCTCTGACTCCAGCTCTACACAATCTCTGCCTCTGACTTCAGCCGGGATTTGAACTCGGGTCGCTGGGGTGAGAGTCCAGAGCACTATCCATTATACCATGAAGACTTCACTAGTGTTGCAGGGAAGGAATGTACACTATATGGTTTAATGGAGCATTCTCTGACTCCACCACCAGCTCTGCCTCTGACTTCAGCTACACCTCTGACTTCAGCACCGCCTCCAGCTCTGCCTCTGACTTCAGCTCCGCCTCCAGCTCTGCCTCTGACTTCAGCCCCACTTCCGCCTTTGACTCTGCCTCCAGCTCCAGACCTGCTCTGCCTCTGCCTTCAGCTCCGCCTCCAGCTCCACACCAGTCTCTGACATCAGCTCCACCTCCAACCCTGACTTCAGCCCTACCTCTGACTCCAGCTCCACACCAGTCTCACTTCAGCTCCACCTCTGACTTCAGCTCCACACCAGCTCTGCCTCCAACTCCAGCCCCACACCAGCTTTGCATCTGACTCCTACTTCATCTCCGCCTCTGACTTCAGCTCCACACCAGCTCTACCTCTGACTTCATTTCTGCCTCTGACTCCAGCTCTACACAATCTCTGCCTCTGACTTCAGCCGGGATTTGAACTCGGGTCGCTGGGGTGAGAGTCCAGAGCACTATCCACTATACCATGAAGACTTCACTAGTGTTGCAGGGAAGGAATGTACACTATATGGTTTAATGGAGCATTCTCTGACTCCACCACCAGCTCTGCCTCTGACTTCAGCTCCACCTCTGACTTCAGCACCGCCTCCAGCTCTGCCTCTGACTTCAGCTCCGCCTCCAGCTCTGCCTCTGACTTCAGCCCCACTTCCGCCTTTGACTGTGCCTCCAGCTCCAGACCTGCTCTGCCTCTGCCTTCAGCTCCGCCTCCAGCTCCACACCAGTCTCTGACTTCAGCTCCACCTCCAACCCTGACTTCAGCTGTACCTCTGACTCCAGCTCCACACCAGTCTCTGACTTCAGCTCCACCTCTGACTCCAGCCCCACACCAGCTTTGCATCTGACTCCAACTTCATCTCCGCCTCTGACTTCAGTTCCACACCAGCTCTACCTATGACTTCATTTCTGCCTCTGACTCCAGCTCTACACCATCTCTGCCTCTGACTTCAGCCCCACTTCCGCCTCCAACTCCGACGCCAGCTCCACACCAGCTCTACCTCTGACTTCAGCTCCGCCTCTGACTCCAGCTCCACACCAGTTCTGCCTCTGACTTCAGCCCCACTTCCGCCTCCAACTCCACACCAGTTTCTGACTTCAGCTCCGCCTCTGACTCCAGCTCCACACCAGTTCTGCATCTGACCACAACTTCAGTTCCATCTCACACTACAGCTCCTCCTCCAACTCCAGTTCCACACCATCTCTGCCACTTACTTCAGCTCCGCTTCCAATTCCGGCGCCACACCAAATCTGCCTCTGACTTCAGGTCCGCCTCTGACTTCAGCTCCGCCTACAGCTCCAGCTCCGCCTCCAACACCTTTTCCATGATGACATATTTTCTTTGGTCCCACCGGGATTTGAACTCGGGTCGCTGGGGTGAGAGTCCAGAGCACTATCCACTATACCATTAAGACTTCACTAGTGTTGCAGGGAAGGAATGTACACTATATGGTTTAATGGAGCATTCTCTGACTCCACCACCAACTCTGCCTCTGACTTCAGCTCCACCTCTGACTTCAGCACCGCCTCCAGCTCTGCCTCTGACTTCAGCTCCGCCTCCAGCTCTGCCTCTGACTTCAGCCCCACTTCCGCCTTTGACTCTGCCTCCAGCTCCAGACCTGCTCTGCCTCTGCCTTCAGCTCCGCCTCCAGCTCCACACCAGTCTCTGACATCAGCTCCACCTCCAACCCTGACTTCAGCTCTACCTCTGACTCCAGCTCCACACCAGTCTCACTTCAGCTCCACCTCTGACTTCAGCTCCACACCAGCTCTGCCTCCAACTCCAGCCCCACACCAGCTTTGCATCTGACTCCTACTTAATCTCCGCCTCTGACTTCAGCTCCACACCAGCTCTACCTCTGACTTCATTTCTGCCTCTGACTCCAGCTCTACACAATCTCTGCCTCTGACTTCAGCCGGGATTTGAACTCGGGTCGCTGGGGTGAGAGTCCAGAGCACTATCCATTATACCATGAAGACTTCACTAGTGTTGCAGGGAAGGAATGTACACTATATGGTTTAATGGAGCATTCTCTGACTCCACCACCAGCTCTGCCTCTGACTTCAGCTACACCTCTGACTTCAGCACCGCCTCCAGCTCTGCCTCTGACTTCAGCTCCGCCTCCAGCTCTGCCTCTGACTTCAGCCCCACTTCCGCCTTTGACTGTGACTCCAGCTCCAGACCTGCTCTGCCTCTGCCTTCAGCTCCGCCTCCAGCTCCACACCAGTCTCTGACTTCAGCTCCACCTCCAACCCTGACTTCAGCTCTACCTCTGACTCCAGCTCCACACCAGTCTCTGACTTCAGCTCCACCTCTGACTCCAGCCCCACACCAGCTTTGCATCTGACTCCAACTTCATCTCCGCCTCTGACTTCAGCTCCACACCAGCTCTACCTCTGACTTCATTTCTGCCTCTGACTCCAGCTCTACACCATCTCTGCCTCTGACTTCAGCCCCACTTCCGCCTCCAACTCCGCCGCCAGCTCCACACCAGTTACTGACTTCAGCTCCGCCTCTGACTCCAGCTCCACACCAGTTCTGCATCTGACCACAACTTCAGTTTCATCTCTGACTACAGCTTCTCCTCCAACTCCAGCTCCACACCATCTCTGCCACTGACTTCAGCTCCGCCTCCAATTTCGGCACCACACCAAATCTGCCTCTGACTTCAGCTCCGCCTCTGACTTCAGCTCCGCCTACAGCTCCAGCTCCGCCACCAACGCCTTTTCCATGATGACATATTTTCTTTGGTCCCACCGGGATTTGAACTCGGGTCGCTGGGGTGAGAGTCCAGAGCACTATCCACTATACCATGAAGACTTCACTAGTGTTGCAGGGAAGGAATGTACACTATATGGTTTAATGGAGCATTCTCTGACTCCACCACCAGCTCTGCCTCTGACTTCAGCTCCACCTCTGACTTCAGCACCGCCTCCAGCTCTGCCTCTGACTTCAGCTCCGCCTCCAGCTCTGCCTCTGACTTCAGCCCCACTTCCGCCTTTGACTGTGCCTCCAGCTCCAGACCTGCTCTGCCTCTGCCTTCAGCTCCGCCTCCAGCTCCACACCAGTCTCTGACTTCAGCTCCACCTCCAACCCTGACTTCAGCTCTACCTCTGACTCCAGCTCCACACCAGTCTCTGACTTCAGCTCCACCTCTGACTCCAGCCCCACACCAGCTTTGCATCTGACTCCAACTTTATCTCCGCCTCTGACTTCAGTTCCACACCAGCTCTACCTATGACTTCATTTCTGCCTCTGACTCCAGCTCTACACCATCTCTGCCTCTGACTTCAGCCCCACTTCCGCCTCCAACTCCGACGCCAGCTCCACACCAGCTCTACCTCTGACTTCAGCTCCGCCTCTGACTCCAGCTCCACACCAGTTCTGCCTCTGACTTCAGCCCCACTTCCGCCTCCAACTCCACACCAGTTTCTGACTTCAGCTCCGCCTCTGACTCCAGCTCCACACCAGTTCTGCATCTGACCACAACTTCAGTTCCATCTCACACTACAGCTCCTCCTCCAACTCCAGTTCCACACCATCTCTGCCACTTACTTCAGCTCCGCTTCCAATTCCGGCGCCACACCAAATCTGCCTCTGACTTCAGGTCCGCCTCTGACTTCAGGTCCGCCTACAGCTCCAGCTCCGCCTCCAACACCTTTTCCATGATGACATATTTTCTTTGGTCCCACCGGGATTTGAACTCGGGTCGCTGGGGTGAGAGTCCAGAGCACTATCCACTATACCATTAAGACTTCACTAGTGTTGCAGGGAAGGAATGTACACTATATGGTTTAATGGAGCATTCTCTGACTCCACCACCAACTCTGCCTCTGACTTCAGCTCCACCTCTGACTTCAGCACCGCCTCCAGCTCTGCCTCTGACTTCAGCTCCGCCTCCAGCTCTGCCTCTGACTTCAGCCCCACTTCCGCCTTTGACTCTGCCTCCAGCTCCAGACCTGCTCTGCCTCTGCCTTCAGCTCCGCCTCCAGCTCCACACCAGTCTCTGACATCAGCTCCACCTCCAACCCTGACTTCAGCTCTACCTCTGACTCCAGCTCCACACCAGTCTCACTTCAGCTCCACCTCTGACTTCAGCTCCACGCCAGCTCTGCCTCCAACTCCAGCCCCACACCAGCTTTGCATCTGACTCCTACTTCATCTCCGCCTCTGACTTCAGCTCCACACCAGCTCTACCTCTGACTTCATTTCTGCCTCTGACTCCAGCTCTACACAATCTCTGCCTCTGACTTCAGCCGGGATTTGAACTCGGGTCGCTGGGGTGAGAGTCCAGAGCACTATCCACTATACCATGAAGACTTCACTAGTGTTGCAGGGAAGGAATGTACACTATATGGTTTAATGGAGCATTCTCTGACTCCACCACCAGCTCTGCCTCTGACTTCAGCTCCACCTCTGACTTCAGCACCGCCTCCAGCTCTGCCTCTGACTTCAGCTCCGCCTCCAGCTCTGCCTCTGACTTCAGCCGCACTTCCGCCTTTGACTGTGCCTCCAGCTCCAGACCTGCTCTGCCTCTGCCTTCAGCTCCGCCTCCAGCTCCACACCAGTCTCTGACTTCAGCTCCACCTCCAACCCTGACTTCAGCTGTACCTCTGACTCCAGCTCCACACCAGTCTCTGACTTCAGCTCCACCTCTGACTCCAGCCCCACACCAGCTTTGCATCTGACTCCAACTTCATCTCCGCCTCTGACTTCAGCTCCACACCAGCTCTACCTTTGACTTCATTTCTGCCTCTGACTCCAGCTCTACACCATCTCTGCCTCTGACTTCAGCCCCACTTCCGCTTCCAACTCCGCCGCCAGCTCCACACCAGTTTCTGACTTCAGCTCCGCCTCTGACTCCAGCTCCACACCAGTTCTGCATCTGACCACAACTTCAGTTTCATCTCTGACTACAGCTTCTCCTCCAACTCCAGCTCCACACCATCTCTGCCACTGACTTCAGCTCCGCCTCCAATTTCGGCACCACACCAAATCTGCCTCTGACTTCAGCTCCGCCTCTGACTTCAGCTCCGCCTACAGCTCCAGCTCCGCCACCAACGCCTTTTCCATGATGACATATTTTCTTTGGTCCCACCGGGATTTGAACTCGGGTCGCTGGGGTGAGAGTCCAGAGCACTATCCACTATACCATGAAGACTTCACTAGTGTTGCAGGGAAGGAATGTACACTATATGGTTTAATGGAGCATTCTCTGACTCCACCACCAGCTCTGCCTCTGACTTCAGCTCCACCTCTGACTTCAGCACCGCCTCCAGCTCTGCCTCTGACTTCAGCTCCGCCTCCAGCTCTGCCTCTGACTTCAGCTCCACTTCCGCCTTTGACTGTGCCTCCAGCTCCAGACCTGCTCTGCCTCTGCCTTCAGCTCCGCCTCCAGCTCCACACCAGTCTCTGACTTCAGCTCCACCTCCAACCCTGACTTCAGCTCTACCTCTGACTCCAGCTCCACACCAGTCTCTGACTTCAGCTCCACCTCTGACTCCAGCCCCACACCAGCTTTGCATCTGACTCCAACTTCATCTCCGCCTCTGACTTCAGTTCCACACCAGCTCTACCTATGACTTCATTTCTGCCTCTGACTCCAGCTCTACACCATCTCTGCCTCTGACTTCAGCCCCACTTCCGCCTCCAACTCCGACGCCAGCTCCACACCAGCTCTACCTCTGACTTCAGCTCCGTCTCTGACTCCAGCTCCACACCAGTTCTGCCTCTGACTTCAGCCCCACTTCCGCCTCCAACTCCACACCAGTTTCTGACTTCAGCTCCGCCTCTGACTCCAGTTCCACACCAGTTCTGCATCTGACCACAACTTCAGTTCCATCTCACACTACAGCTCCTCCTCCAACTCCAGTTCCACACCATCTCTGCCACTTACTTCAGCTCCGCTTCCAATTCCGGCGCCACACCAAATCTGCCTCTGACTTCAGGTCCGCCTCTGACTTCAGCTCCGCCTACAGCTCCAGCTCCGCTTCCAACACCTTTTCCATGATGACATATTTTCTTTGGTCCCACCGGGATTTGAACTCGGGTCGCTGGGGTGAGAGTCCAGAGCACTATCCACTATACCATTAAGACTTCACTAGTGTTGCAGGGAAGGAATGTACACTATATGGTTTAATGGAGCATTCTCTGACTCCACCACCAACTCTGCCTCTGACTTCAGCTCCACCTCTGACTTCAGCACCGCCTCCAGCTCTGCCTCTGACTTCAGCCCCACTTCCGCCTTTGACTCTGCCTCCAGCTCCAGACCTGCTCTGCCTCTGCCTTCAGCTCCGCCTCCAGCTCCACACCAGTCTCTGACATCAGCTCCACCTCCAACCCTGACTTCAGCTCTACCTCTGACTCCAGCTCCACACCAGTCTCACTTCAGCTCCACCTCTGACTTCAGCTCCACACCAGCTCTGCCTCCAACTCCAGCCCCACACCAGCTTTGCATCTGACTCCTACTTCATCTCCGCCTCTGACTTCAGCTCCACACCAGCTCTACCTCTGACTTCATTTCTGCCTCTGACTCCAGCTCTACACAATCTCTGCCTCTGACTTCAGCCGGGATTTGAACTCGGGTCGCTGGGGTGAGAGTCCAGAGCACTATCCATTATACCATGAAGACTTCACTAGTGTTGCAGGGAAGGAATGTACACTATATGGTTTAATGGAGCATTCTCTGACTCCACCACCAGCTCTGCCTCTGACTTCAGCTACACCTCTGACTTCAGCACCGCCTCCAGCTCTGCCTCTGACTTCAGCTGCGCCTCCAGCTCTGCCTCTGACTTCAGCCCCACTTCCGCCTTTGACTGTGACTCCAGCTCCAGACCTGCTCTGCCTCTGCCTTCAGCTCCGCCTCCAGCTCCACACCAGTCTCTGACTTCAGCTCCACCTCCAACCCTGACTTCAGCTCTACCTCTGACTCCAGCTCCACACCAGTCTCTGACTTCAGCTCCACCTCTGACTCCAGCCCCACACCAGCTTTGCATCTGACTCCAACTTCATCTCCGCCTCTGACTTCAGCTCCACACCAGCTCTACCTCTGACTTCATTTCTGCCTCTGACTCCAGCTCTACACGATCTCTGCCTCTGACTTCAGCCCCACTTCCGCCTCCAACTCCGCCGCCAGCTCCACACCAGTTTCTGACTTCAGTTCCGCCTCTGACTCCAGCTCCACACCAGTTCTGCATCTGACCACAACTTCAGTTTCATCTCTGACTACAGCTTCTCCTCCAACTCCAGCTCCACACCATCTCTGCCACTGACTTCAGCTCCGCCTCCAATTTCGGCACCACACCAAATCTGCCTCTGACTTCAGCTCCGCCTCTGACTTCAGCTCCGCCTACAGCTCCAGCTCCGCCACCAACGCCTTTTCCATGATGACATATTTTCTTTGGTCCCACCGGGATTTGAACTCGGGTCGCTGGGGTGAGAGTCCAGAGCACTATCCACTATACCATGAAGACTTCACTAGTGTTGCAGGGAAGGAATGTACACTATATGGTTTAATGGAGCATTCTCTGACTCCACCACCAGCTCTGCCTCTGACTTCAGCTCCACCTCTGACTTCAGCACCGCCTCCAGCTCTGCCTCTGACTTCAGCTCCGCCTCCAGCTCTGCCTCTGACTTCAGCCCCACTTCCGCCTTTGACTGTGCCTCCAGCTCCAGACCTGCTCTGCCTCTTCCTTCAGCTCCGCCTCCAGCTCCACACCAGTCTCTGACTTCAGCTCCACCTCCAACCCTGACTTCAGCTCTACCTCTGACTCCAGCTCCACACCAGTCTCTGACTTCAGCTCCACCTCTGACTCCAGCCCCACACCAGCTTTGCATCTGACTCCAACTTCATCTCCGCCTCTGACTTCAGTTCCACACCAGCTCTACCTATGACTTCATTTCTGCCTCTGACTCCAGCTCTACACCATCTCTGCCTCTGACTTCAGCCCCACTTCCGCCTCCAACTCCGACGCCAGCTCCACACCAGCTCTACCTCTGACTTCAGCTCCGCCTCTGACTCCTGCTCCACACCAGTTCTGCCTCTGACTTCAGCCCCACTTCCGCCTCCAACTCCACACCAGTTTCTGACTTCAGCTCCGCCTCTGACTCCAGCTCCACACCAGTTCTGCATCTGACCACAACTTCAGTTCCATCTCACACTACAGCTCCTCCTCCAACTCCAGTTCCACACCATCTCTGCCACTTACTTCAGCTCCGCTTCCAATTCCGGCGCCACACCAAATCTGCCTCTGACTTCAGGTCCGCCTCTGACTTCAGCTCCGCCTACAGCTCCAGCTCCGCCTCCAACACCTTTTCCATGATGACATATTTTCTTTGGTCCCACCGGGATTTGAACTCGGGTCGCTGGGGTGAGAGTCCAGAGCACTATCCACTATACCATTAAGACTTCACTAGTGTTGCAGGGAAGGAATGTACACTATATGGTTTAATGGAGCATTCTCTGACTCCACCACCAACTCTGCCTCTGACTTCAGCTCCACCTCTGACTTCAGCACCGCCTCCAGCTCTGCCTCTGACTTCAGCTCCGCCTCCAGCTCTGCCTCTGACTTCAGCCCCACTTCCGCCTTTGACTCTGCCTCCAGCTCCAGACCTGCTCTGCCTCTGCCTTCAGCTCCGCCTCCAGCTCCACACCAGTCTCTGACATCAGCTCCACGTCCAACCCTGACTTCAGCTCTACCTCTGACTCCAGCGCCACACCAGTCTCACTTCATCTCCACCTCTGACTTCAGCTCCACACCAGCTCTGCCTCCAACTCCAGCCCCACACCAGCTTTGCATCTGACTCCTACTTCATCTCCGCCTCTGACTTCAGCTCCACACCAGCTCTACCTCTGACTTCATTTCTGCCTCTGACTCCAGCTCTACACAATCTCTGCCTCTGACTTCAGCCGGGATTTGAACTCGGGTCGCTGGGGTGAGAGTCCAGAGCACTATCCACTATACCATGAAGACTTCACTAGTGTTGCAGGGAAGGAATGTACACTATATGGTTTAATGGAGCATTCTCTGCCTCTGACTTCAGCTCCACCTCTGACTTCAGCACCGCCTCCAGCTCTGCCTCTGACTTCAGCTCCGCCTCCAGCTCTGCCTCTGACTTCAGCCCCACTTCCGCCTTTGACTGTGCCTCCAGCTCCAGACCTGCTCTGCCTCTGCCTTCAGCTCCGCCTCCAGCTCCACACCAGTCTCTGACTTCAGCTCCACCTCCAACCCTGACTTCAGCTGTACCTCTGACTCCAGCTCCACACCAGTCTCTGACTTCAGCTCCACCTCTGACTCCAGCCCCACACCAGCTTTGCATCTGACTCCAACTTCATCTCCGCCTCTGACTTCAGTTCCACACCAGCTCTACCTATGACTTCATTTCTGCCTCTGACTCCAGCTCTACACCATCTCTGCCTCTGACTTCAGCCCCACTTCCGCCTCCAACTCCGACGCCAGCTCCACACCAGCTCTACCTCTGACTTCAGCTCCGCCTCTGACTCCAGCTCCACACCAGTTCTGCCTCTGACTTCAGCCCCACTTCCGCCTCCAACTCCACACCAGTTTCTGACTTCAGCTCCGCCTCTGACTCCAGCTCCACACCAGTTCTGCATTTGACCACAACTTCAGTTCCATCTCACACTACAGCTCCTCCTCCAACTCCAGTTCCACACCATCTCTGCCACTTACTTCAGCTCCGCTTCCAATTCCGGCGCCACACCAAATCTGCCTCTGACTTCAGGTCCGCCTCTGACTTCAGCTCCGCCTACAGCTCCAGCTCCGCCTCCAACACCTTTTCCATGATGACATATTTTCTTTGGTCCCACCGGGATTTGAACTCGGGTCGCTGGGGTGAGAGTCCAGAGCACTATCCACTATACCATTAAGACTTCACTAGTGTTGCAGGGAAGGAATGTACACTATATGGTTTAATGGAGCATTCTCTGACTCCACCACCAACTCTGCCTCTGACTTCAGCTCCACCTCTGACTTCAGCACCGCCTCCAGCTCTGCCTCTGACTTCAGCTCCGCCTCCAGCTCTGCCTCTGACTTCAGCCCCACTTCCGCCTTTGACTCTGCCTCCAGCTCCAGACCTGCTCTGCCTCTGCCTTCAGCTCCGCTTCCAGCTCCACACCAGTCTCTGACATCAGCTCCACCTCCAACCCTGACTTCAGCTCTACCTCTGACTCCAGCTCCACACCAGTCTCACTTCAGCTCCACCTCTGACTTCAGCTCCACACCAGCTCTGCCTCCAACTCCAGCCCCACACCAGCTTTGCATCTGACTCCTACTTCATCTCCGCCTCTGACTTCAGCTCCACACCAGCTCTACCTCTGACTTCATTTCTGCCTCTGACTCCAGCTCTACACAATCTCTGCCTCTGACTTCAGCCGGGATTTGAACTCGGGTCGCTGGGGTGAGAGTCCAGAGCACTATCCATTATACCATGAAGACTTCACTAGTGTTGCAGGGAAGGAATGTACACTATATGGTTTAATGGAGCATTCTCTGACTCCACCACCAGCTCTGCCTCTGACTTCAGCTACACCTCTGACTTCAGCACCGCCTCCAGCTCTGCCTCTGACTTCAGCTGCGCCTCCAGCTCTGCCTCTGACTTCAGCCCCACTTCCGCCTTTGACTGTGACTCCAGCTCCAGACCTGCTCTGCCTCTGCCTTCAGCTCCGCCTCCAGCTCCACACCAGTCTCTGACTTCAGCTCCACCTCCAACCCTGACTTCAGCTCTACCTCTGACTCCAGCTCCACACCAGTCTCTGACTTCAGCTCCACCTCTGACTCCAGCCCCACACCAGCTTTGCATCTGACTCCAACTTCATCTCCGCCTCTGACTTCAGCTCCACACCAGCTCTACCTCTGACTTCATTTCTGCCTCTGACTCCAGCTCTACACCATCTCTGCCTCTGACTTCAGCCCCACTTCCGCCTCCAACTCCGCCGCCAGCTCCACACCAGTTTCTGACTTCAGCTCCGCCTCTGACTCCAGCTCCACACCAGTTCTGCATCTGACCACAACTTCAGTTTCATCTCTGACTACAGCTTCTCCTCCAACTCCAGCTCCACACCATCTCTGCCACTGACTTCAGCTCCGCCTCCAATTTCGGCACCACACCAAATCTGCCTCTGACTTCAGCTCCGCCTCTGACTTCAGCTCCGCCTACAGCTCCAGCTCCGCCACCAACGCCTTTTCCATGATGACATATTTTCTTTGGTCCCACCGGGATTTGAACTCGGGTCGCTGGGGTGAGAGTCCAGAGCACTATCCACTATACCATGAAGACTTCACTAGTGTTGCAGGGAAGGAATGTACACTATATGGTTTAATGGAGCATTCTCTGACTCCACCACCAGCTCTGCCTCTGACTTCAGCTCCACCTCTGACTTCAGCACCGCCTCCAGCTCTGCCTCTGACTTCAGCTCCGCCTCCAGCTCTGCCTCTGACTTCAGCCCCACTTCCGCCTTTGACTGTGCCTCCAGCTCCAGACCTGCTCTGCCTCTGCCTTCAGCTCCGCCTCCAGCTCCACACCAGTCTCTGACTTCAGCTCCACCTCCAACCCTGACTTCAGCTCTACCTCTGACTCCAGCTCCACACCAGTCTCTGACTTCAGCTCCACCTCTGACTCCAGCCCCACACCAGCTTTGCATCTGACTCCAACTTCATCTCCGCCTCTGACTTCAGTTCCACACCAGCTCTACCTATGACTTCATTTCTGCCTCTGACTCCAGCTCTACACCATCTCTGCCTCTGACTTCAGCCCCACTTCCGCCTCCAACTCCGACGCCAGCTCCACACCAGCTCTACCTCTGACTTCAGCTCCGCCTCTGACTCCAGCTCCACACCAGTTCTACCTCTGACTTCAGCCCCACTTCCGCCTCCAACTCCACACCAGTTTCTGACTTCAGCTCCGCCTCTGACTCCAGCTCCACACCAGTTCTGCATCTGACCACAACTTCAGTTCCATCTCACACTACAGCTCCTCCTCCAACTCCAGTTCCACACCATCTCTGCCACTTACTTCAGCTCCGCTTCCAATTCCGGCGCCACACCAAATCTGCCTCTGACTTCAGGTCCGCCTCTGACTTCAGCTCCGCCTACAGCTCCAGCTCCGCCTCCAACACCTTTTCCATGATGACATATTTTCTTTGGTCCCACCGGGATTTGAACTCGGGTCGCTGGGGTGAGAGTCCAGAGCACTATCCACTATACCATTAAGACTTCACTAGTGTTGCAGGGAAGGAATGTACACTATATGGTTTAATGGAGCATTCTCTGACTCCACCACCAACTCTGCCTCTGACTTCAGCTCCACCTCTGACTTCAGCACCGCCTCCAGCTCTGCCTCTGACTTCAGCTCCGCCTCCAGCTCTGCCTCTGACTTCAGCCCCACTTCCGCCTTTGACTCTGCCTCCAGCTCCAGACCTGCTCTGCCTCTGCCTTCAGCTCCGCCTCCAGCTCCACACCAGTCTCTGACATCAGCTCCACCTCCAACCCTGACTTCAGCTCTACCTCTGACTCCAGCTCCACACCAGTCTCACTTCAGCTCCACCTCTGACTTCAGCTCCACACCAGCTATGCCTCCAACTCCAGCCCCACACCAGCTTTGCATCTGACTCCTACTTCATCTCCGCCTCTGACTTCAGCTCCACACCAGCTCTACCTCTGACTTCATTTCTGCCTCTGACTCCAGCTCTACACAATCTCTGCCTCTGACTTCAGCCGGGATTTGAACTCGGGTCGCTGGGGTGAGAGTCCAGAGCACTATCCACTATACCATGAAGACTTCACTAGTGTTGCAGGGAAGGAATGTACACTATATGGTTTAATGGAGCATTCTCTGACTCCACCACCAGCTCTGCCTCTGACTTCAGCTCCACCTCTGACTTCAGCACCGCCTCCAGCTCTGCCTCTGACTTCAGCTCCGCCTCCAGCTCTGCCTCTGACTTCAGCCCCACTTCCGCCTTTGACTGTGCCTCCAGCTCCAGACCTGCTCTGCCTCTGCCTTCAGCTCCGCCTCCAGCTCCACACCAGTCTCTGACTTCAGCTCCACCTCCAACCCTGACTTCAGCAATACCTCTGACTCCAGCTCCACACCAGTCTCTGACTTCAGCTCCACCTCTGACTCCAGCCCCACACCAGCTTTGCATCTGACTCCAACTTCATCTCCGCCTCTGACTTCAGTTCCACACCAGCTCTACCTATGACTTCATTTCTGCCTCTGACTCCAGCTCTACACCATCTCTGCCTCTGACTTCAGCCCCACTTCCGCCTCCAACTCCGACGCCAGCTCCACACCAGCTCTACCTCTGACTTCAGCTCCGCCTCTGACTCCAGCTCCACACCAGTTCTGCCTCTGACTTCAGCCCCACTTCCGCCTCCAACTCCACACCAGTTTCTGACTTCAGCTCCGCCTCTGACTCCAGCTCCACACCAGTTCTGCATCTGACCACAACTTCAGTTCCATCTCACACTACAGCTCCTCCTCCAACTCCAGTTCCACACCATCTCTGCCACTTACTTCAGCTCCGCTTCCAATTCCGGCGCCACACCAAATCTGCCTCTGACTTCAGGTCCGCCTCTGACTTCAGCTCCGCCTACAGCTCCAGCTCCGCCTCCAACACCTTTTCCATGATGACATATTTTCTTTGGTCCCACCGGGATTTGAACTCGGGTCGCTGGGGTGAGAGTCCAGAGCACTATCCACTATACCATTAAGACTTCACTAGTGTTGCAGGGAAGGAATGTACACTATATGGTTTAATGGAGCATTCTCTGACTCCACCACCAACTCTGCCTCTGACTTCAGCTCCACCTCTGACTTCAGCACCGCCTCCAGCTCTGCCTCTGACTTCAGCTCCGCCTCCAGCTCTGCCTCTGACTTCAGCCCCACTTCCGCCTTTGACTCTGCCTCCAGCTCCAGACCTGCTCTGCCTCTGCCTTCAGCTCCGCTTCCAGCTCCACACCAGTCTCTGACATCAGCTCCACCTCCAACCCTGACTTCAGCTCTACCTCTGACTCCAGCTCCACACCAGTCTCACTTCAGCTCCACCTCTGACTTTAGCTCCACACCAGCTCTGCCTCCAACTCCAGCCCCACACCAGCTTTGCATCTGACTCCTACTTCATCTCCGCCTCTGACTTCAGCTCCACACCAGCTCTACCTCTGACTTCATTTCTGCCTCTGACTCCAGCTCTACACAATCTCTGCCTCTGACTTCAGCCGGGATTTGAACTCGGGTCGCTGGGGTGAGAGTCCAGAGCACTATCCATTATACCATGAAGACTTCACTAGTGTTGCAGGGAAGGAATGTACACTATATGGTTTAATGGAGCATTCTCTGACTCCACCACCAGCTCTGCCTCTGACTTCAGCTACACCTCTGACTTCAGCACCGCCTCCAGCTCTGCCTCTGACTTCAGCTGCGCCTCCAGCTCTGCCTCTGACTTCAGCCCCACTTCCGCCTTTGACTGTGACTCCAGCTCCAGACCTGCTCTGCCTCTGCCTTCAGCTCCGCCTCCAGCTCCACACCAGTCTCTGACTTCAGCTCCACCTCCAACCCTGACTTCAGCTCTACCTCTGACTCCAGCTCCACACCAGTCTCTGACTTCAGCTCCACCTCTGACTCCAGCCCCACACCAGCTTTGCATCTGACTCCAACTTCATCTCCGCCTCTGACTTCAGCTCCACACCAGCTCTACCTCTGACTTCATTTCTGCCTCTGACTCCAGCTCTACACCATCTCTGCCTCTGACTTCAGCCCCACTTCCGCCTCCAACTCCGCCGCCAGCTCCACACCAGTTTCTGACTTCAGCTCCGCCTCTGACTCCAGCTCCACACCAGTTCTGCATCTGACCACAACTTCAGTTTCATCTCTGACTACAGCTTCTCCTCCAACTCCAGCTCCACACCATCTCTGCCACTGACTTCAGCTCCGCCTCCAATTTCGGCACCACACCAAATCTGCCTCTGACTTCAGCTCCGCCTCTGACTTCAGCTCCGCCTACAGCTCCAGCTCCGCCACCAACGCCTTTTCCATGATGACATATTTTCTTTGGTCCCACCGGGATTTGAACTCGGGTCGCTGGGGTGAGAGTCCAGAGCACTATCCACTATACCATGAAGACTTCACTAGTGTTGCAGGGAAGGAATGTACACTATATGGTTTAATGGAGCATTCTCTGACTCCACCACCAGCTCTGCCTCTGACTTCAGCTCCACCTCTGACTTCAGCACCGCCTCCAGCTCTGCCTCTGACTTCAGCTCCGCCTCCAGCTCTGCCTCTGACTTCAGCCCCACTTCCGCCTTTGACTGTGCCTCCAGCTCCAGACCTGCTCTGCCTCTGCCTTCAGCTCCGCCTCCAGCTCCACACCAGTCTCTGACTTCAGCTCCACCTCCAACCCTGACTTCAGCTCTACCTCTGACTCCAGCTCCACACCAGTGTCTGACTTCAGCTCCACCTCTGACTCCAGCCCCACACCAGCTTTGCATCTGACTCCAACTTCATCTCCGCCTCTGACTTCAGTTCCACACCAGCTCTACCTATGACTTCATTTCTGCCTCTGACTCCAGCTCTACACCATCTCTGCCTCTGACTTCAGCCCCACTTCCGCCTCCAACTCCGACGCCAGCTCCACACCAGCTCTACCTCTGACTTCAGCTCCGCCTCTGACTCCAGCTCCACACCAGTTCTGCCTCTGACTTCAGCCCCACTTCCGCCTCCAACTCCACACCAGTTTCTGACTTCAGCTCCGCCTCTGACTCCAGCTCCACACCAGTTCTGCATCTGACCACAACTTCAGTTCCATCTCACACTACAGCTCCTCCTCCAACTCCGGTCCACACCATCTCTGCCACTTACTTCAGCTCCGCTTCCAATTCCGGCGCCACACCAAATCTGCCTCTGACTTCAGGTCCGCCTCTGACTTCAGCTCCGCCTACAGCTCCAGCTCCGCCTCCAACACCTTTTCCATGATGACATATTTTCTTTGGTCCCACCGGGATTTGAACTCGGGTCGCTGGGGTGAGAGTCCAGAGCACTATCCACTATACCATAAAGACTTCACTAGTGTTGCAGGGAAGGAATGTACACTATATGGTTTAATGGAGCATTCTCTGACTCCACCACCAACTCTGCCTCTGACTTCAGCTCCACCTCTGACTTCAGCACCGCCTCCAGCTCTGCCTCTGACTTCAGCTCCGCCTCCAGCTCTGCCTCTGACTTCAGCCCCACTTCCGCCTTTGACTCTGCCTCCAGCTCCAGACCTGCTCTGCCTCTGCCTTCAGCTCCGCCTCTAGCTCCACACCAGTCTCTGACATCAGCTCCACCTCCAAACCTGACTTCAGCTCTACCTCTGACTCCAGCTCCACACCAGTCTCACTTCAGCTCCACCTCTGACTTCAGCTCCACACCAGCTCTGCCTCCAACTCCAGCCCCACACCAGCTTTGCATCTGACTCCTACTTCATCTCCGCCTCTGACTTCAGCTCCACACCAGCTCTACCTCTGACTTCATTTCTGCCTCTGACTCCAGCTCTACACAATCTCTGCCTCTGACTTCAGCCGGGATTTGAACTCGGGTCGCTGGGGTGAGAGTCCAGAGCACTATCCATTATACCATGAAGACTTCACTAGTGTTGCAGGGAAGGAATGTACACTATATGGTTTAATGGAGCATTCTCTGACTCCACCACCAGCTCTGCCTCTGACTTCAGCTACACCTCTGACTTCAGCACCGCCTCCAGCTCTGCTTCTGACTTCAGCTCCGCCTCCAGCTCTGCCTCTGACTTCAGCCCCACTTCCGCCTTTGACTCTGCCTCCAGCTCCAGACCTGCTCTGCCTCTGCCTTCAGCTCCGCCTCCAGCTCCACACCAGTCTCTGACATCAGCTCCACCTCCAACCCTGACTTCAGCTCTACCTCTGACTCCAGCTCCACACCAGTCTCACTTCAGCTCCACCTCTGACTTCAGCTCCACACCAGCTCTGCCTCCAACTCCAGCCCCACACCAGCTTTGCATCTGACTCCTACTTCATCTCCGCCTCTGACTTCAGCTCCACACCAGCTCTACCTCTGACTTCATTTCTGCCTCTGACTCCAGCTCTACACAATCTCTGCCTCTGACTTCAGCCGGGATTTGAACTCGGGTCGCTGGGGTGAGAGTCCAGAGCACTATCCACTATACCATGAAGACTTCACTAGTGTTGCAGGGAAGGAATGTACACTATATGGTTTAATGGAGCATTCTCTGACTCCACCACCAGCTCTGCCTCTGACTTCAGCTCCACCTCTGACTTCAGCACCGCCTCCAGCTCTGCCTCTGACTTCAGCTCCGCCTCCAGCTCTGCCTCTGACTTCAGACCCACTTCCGCCTTTGACTGTGCCTCCAGCTCCAGACCTGCTCTGCCTCTGCCTTCAGCTCCGCCTCCAGCTCCACACCAGTCTCTGACTTCAGCTCCACCTCCAACCCTGACTTCAGCTGTACCTCTGACTCCAGCTCCACACCAGTCTCTGACTTCAGCTCCACCTCTGACTCCAGCCCCACACCAGCTTTGCATCTGACTCCAACTTCATCTCCGCCTCTGACTTCAGTTCCACACCAGCTCTACCTATGACTTCATTTCTGCCTCTGACTCCAGCTCTACACCATCTCTGCCTCTGACTTCAGCCCCACTTCCGCCTCCAACTCCGACGCCAGCTCCACACCAGCTCTACCTCTGACTTCAGCTCCGCCTCTGACTCCAGCTCCACACCAGTTCTGCCTCTGACTTCAGCCCCACTTCCGCCTCCAACTCCACACCAGTTTCTGACTTCAGCTCCGCCTCTGACTCCAGCTCCACACCAGTTCTGCATCTGACCACAACTTCAGTTCCATTTCACACTACAGCTCCTCCTCCAACTCCAGTTCCACACCATCTCTGCCACTTACTTCAGCTCCGCTTCCAATTCCGGCGCCACACCAAATCTGCCTCTGACTTCAGGTCCGCCTCTGACTTCAGCTCCGCCTCTGACTTCAGCTCCGCCTACAGCTCCAGCTCCGCCTCCAACACCTTTTCCATGATGACATATTTTCTTTGGTCCCACCGGGATTTGAACTCGGGTCGCTGGGGTGAGAGTCCAGAGCACTATCCACTATACCATTAAGACTTCACTAGTGTTGCAGGGAAGGAATGTACACTATATGGTTTAATGGAGCATTCTCTGACTCCACCACCAACTCTGCCTCTGACTTCAGCTCCACCTCTGACTTCAGCACCGCCTCCAGCTCTGCCTCTGACTTCAGCTCCGCCTCCAGCTCTGCCTCTGACTTCAGCCCCACTTCCGCCTTTGACTCTGCCTCCAGCTCCAGACCTGCTCTGCCTCTGCCTTCAGCTCCGCCTCCAGCTCCACACCAGTCTCTGACATCAGCTCCACCTCCAACCCTGACTTCAGCTCTACCTCTGACTCCAGCTCCACACCAGTCTCACTTCAGCTCCACCTCTGACTTCAGCTCCACACCAGCTCTGCCTCCAACTCTAGCCCCACACCAGCTTTGCATCTGACTCCTACTTCATCTCCGCCTCTGACTTCAGCTCCACACCAGCTCTACCTCTGACTTCATTTCTGCCTCTGACTCCAGCTCTACACAATCTCTGCCTCTGACTTCAGCCGGGATTTGAACTCGGGTCGCTGGGGTGAGAGTCCAGAGCACTATCCATTATACCATGAAGACTTCACTAGTGTTGCAGGGAAGGAATGTACACTATATGGTTTAATGGAGCATTCTCTGACTCCATCACCAGCTCTGCCTCTGACTTCAGCTACACCTCTGACTTCAGCACCGCCTCCAGCTCTGCCTCTGACTTCAGCTGCGCCTCCAGCTCTGCCTCTGACTTCAGCCCCACTTCCGCCTTTGACTGTGACTCCAGCTCCAGACCTGCTCTGCCTCTGCCTTCAGCTCCGCCTCCAGCTCCACACCAGTCTCTGACTTCAGCTCCACCTCCAACCCTGACTTCAGCTCTACCTCTGACTCCAGCTCCACACCAGTCTCTGACTTCAGCTCCACCTCTGACTCCAGCCCCACACCAGCTTTGCATCTGACTCCAACTTCATCTCCGCCTCTGACTTCAGCTCCACACCAGCTCTACCTCTGACTTCATTTCTGCCTCTGACTCCAGCTCTACACGATCTCTGCCTCTGACTTCAGCCCCACTTCCGCCTCCAACTCCGCCGCCAGCTCCACACCAGTTTCTGACTTCAGCTCCGCCTCTGACTCCAGCTCCACACCAGTTCTGCATCTGACCACAACTTCAGTTTCATCTCTGACTACAGCTTCTCCTCCAACTCCAGCTCCACACCATCTCTGCCACTGACTTCAGCTCCGCCTCCAATTTCGGCACCACACCAAATCTGCCTCTGACTTCAGCTCCGCCTCTGACTTCAGCTCCGCCTACAGCTCCAGCTCCGCCACCGCCTTTTCCATGATGACATATTTTCTTTGGTCCCACCGGGATTTGAACTCGGGTCGCTGGGGTGAGAGTCCAGAGCACTATCCACTATACCATGAAGACTTCACTAGTGTTGCAGGGAAGGAATGTACACTATATGGTTTAATGGAGCATTCTCTGACTCCACCACCAGCTCTGCCTCTGACTTTAGCTCCACCTCTGACTTCAGCACCGCCTCCAGCTCTGCCTCTGACTTCAACCCCACTTCCGCCTTTGACTGTGACTCCAGCTCCAGACCTGCTCTGCCTCTGCCTTCAGCTCCGCCTCCAGCTCCACACCAGTCTCCGACTTCAGCTCCACCTCCAACCCTGACTTCAGCTCTACCTCTGACTCCAGCTCCACACCAGTCTCACTTCAGCTCCACCTCTGACTCCAGCCCCACACCAGCTTTGCATCTGACTCCAATTTCATCTCCGCCTCTGACTTCAGCTCCACACCAGCTCTACCTCTGACTTCATTTCTGCCTCTGACTCCAGCTCTACACCATCTCTGCCTCTGACTTCAGCCCCAATTCCGCCTCACACTCCGCCGCCAGCTCCACACCAGTTTCTGACTTCAGCTCCACCTCTGACTCCAGCTCCACACCAGTTCTGCATCTGACTTCAACTTCAGTTCCATCTCACACTACAGCTCCTCCTCCAACTCCAGTTCCACACCATCTCTGCCACTGACTTCAGCTCCGCTTCCAATTCCGGCGCCACACCAAATCTGCCTCTGACTTCAGGTCCGCCTCTGACTTCAGCTCCGCCTACAGCTCCAGCTCCGCCTCCAACACCTTTTCCATGATGACATATTTTCTTTGGTCCCACCGGGATTTGAACTCGGGTCGCTGGGGTGAGAGTCCAGAGCACTATCCACTATACCATGAAGACTTCACTAGTGTTTCAGGGAAGGAATGTACACTATATGGTTTAATGGAGCATTCTCTGACTCCACCACCAGCTCTGCCTCTGACTTCAGCTCCACCTCTGACTTCAGCACCGCCTCCAGCTCTGCCTCTGACTTCAGCTCCGCCTCCAGCTCTGCCTCTGACTTCAGCCCCACTTCCGCCTTTGACTGTGCCTCCAGCTCCAGACCTCCTCTGCCTCTGCCTTCAGCTCCGCCTCCAGCTCCACACCAGTCTCTGACTTCAGCTCCACCTCCAACCCTGACTTCAGCTCTACCTCTGACTCCAGCTCCACACCAGTCTCTGACTTCAGCTCCACCCCCACACCAGCTTTGCATCTGACTCCAACTTCAGCTCCACCTCCAACCCTGACTTCAGCTTTACCTCTGACTCCAGCTCCACACCAGTTTCTGACTTCAGCTCCACCTCTGACTCCAGCCCCACACCAGCTTTGCATCTGACTCCAACTTCATCTCCGCCTCTGACTTCAGCTCCACACCAGCTCTACCTCTGACTTCATTTCTGCCTCTGACTCCACAACTTCAGTTCCATCTCTGACCACAGCTTCTCCTCCAACTCCAGCTCCACACCATCTCTGCCACTGACTTCAGCTCCGCCTTCAATTTCGGCACCACACCAAATCTGCCTCTGACTTCAGGTCCGCCTCTGACTTCAGCTCCGCCTACAGCTCCAGCTCCGCCTCCAACACCTTTTCCATGATGACATATTTTCTTTGGTCCCACCGGGATTTGAACTCGGGTCGCTGGGGTGAGAGTCCAGAGCACTATCCACTATACCATGAAGACTTCACTAGTGTTGCAGGGAAGGAATGTACACTATATGGTTTAATGGAGCATTCTCTGACTCCACCACCAGCTCTGCCTCTGACTTCAGCTCCACCTCTGACTTCAGCACCGCCTCCAGCTCTGCCTCTGACTTCAGCTCCGCCTCCAGCTCTGCCTCTGACTTCAGCCCCACTTCCGCCTTTGACTCTGCCTCCAGCTTCAGACCTGTTCTGCCTCTGCCTTCAGCTCTGCCTCCAGCTCCACACCAGTCTCCGACTTCAGCTCCACCTCCAACCCTGACTTCAGCTCTCTCTGACTCCAGCTCCACACCAGTCCCTGACTTCAGCTCCACCTCTGATTTCAGCTCCACACCAGCTCTGCCTCCAACTCCAGCCCATCACCAGCTTTGCATCTGACTCCTACTTCATCTCCGCCTCTGACTTCAGCTCCACACCAGCTCTACCTCTGACTTCATTTCTGCCTCTGACTCCAGCTCTACACCATCTCTGCCTCTGACTCCAGCCCCACTTCCGCCTCCAACTCCGCCGCCAGCTCCACACCAGTTTCTGACTTCAGCTCCCCCTCTGACTCCAGCTTCACACCAGTTCTGCATCTGACCACAACTTCAGTTTCATCTCTGACTACAGCTTCTCCTCCAACTCCAGCTCCACACCATCTCTGCCACTGACTTCAGCTCCGCCTCCAATTTCGGCACCACACCAAATCTGCCTCTGACTTCAGCTCCGCCTCTGACTTCAGCTCCGCCTACAGCTCCAGCTCCGCCACCAACGCCTTTTCCATGATGACATATTTTCTTTGGTCCCACCGGGATTTGAACTCGGGTCGCTGGGGTGAGAGTCCAGAGCACTATCCACTATACCATGAAGACTTCACTAGTGTTGCAGGGAAGGAATGTACACTATATGGTTTAATGGAGCATTCTCTGACTCCACCACCAGCTCTGCCTCTGACTTCAGCTCCACCTCTGACTTCAGCACCGCCTCCAGCTCTGCCTCTGACTTCAGCTCCGCCTCCAGCTCTGCCTCTGACTTCAGCCCCACTTCCGCCTTTGACTGTGCCTCCAGCTCCAGACCCGCTCTGCCTCTGCCTTCAGCTCCGCCTCCAGCTCCACACCAGTCTCTGACTTCAGCTCCACCTCCAACCCTGACTTCAGCTCTACCTCTGACTCCAGCTCCACACCAGTCTCTGACTTCAGCTCCACCTCTGACTCCAGCCCCACACCAGCTTTGCATCTGACTCCAACTTCATCTCCGCCTCTGACTTCAGTTCCACACCAGCTCTACCTATGACTTCATTTCTGCCTCTGACTCCAGCTCTACACCATCTCTGCCTCTGACTTCAGCCCCACTTCCGCCTCCAACTCCGACGCCAGCTCCACACCAGCTCTACCTCTGACTTCAGCTCCGCCTCTGACTCCAGCTCCACACCAGTTCTGCCTCTGACTTCAGCCCCACTTCCGCCTCCAACTCCACACCAGTTTCTGACTTCAGCTCCGCCTCTGACTCCAGCTCCACACCAGTTCTGCATCTGACCACAACTTCAGTTCCATCTCACACTACAGCTCCTCCTCCAACTCCAGTTCCACAGCATCTCTGCCACTTACTTCAGCTCCGCTTCCAATTCCGGCGCCACACCAAATCTGCCTCTGACTTCAGGTCCGCCTCTGACTTCAGCTCCGCCTACAGCTCCAGCTCCGCCTCCAACACCTTTTCCATGATGACATATTTTCTTTGGTCCCACCGGGATTTGAACTCGGGTCGCTGGGGTGAGAGTCCAGAGCACTATCCACTATACCATTAAGACTTCACTAGTGTTGCAGGGAAGGAATGTACACTATATGGTTTAATGGAGCATTCTCTGACTCCACCACCAACTCTGCCTCTGACTTCAGCTCCACCTCTGACTTCAGCACCGCCTCCAGCTCTGCCTCTGACTTCAGCTCCGCCTCCAGCTCTGCCTCTGACTTCAGCCTCACTTCCGCCTTTGACTCTGCCTCCAGCTCCAGACCTGCTCTGCCTCTGCCTTCAGCTCCGCCTCCAGCTCCACACCAGTCTCTGACATCAGCTCCACCTCCAACCCTGACTTCAGCTCTACCGCTGACTCCAGCTCCACACCAGTCTCACTTCAGCTCCACCTCTGACTTCAGCTCCACACCAGCTCTGCCTCCAACTCCAGCCCCACACCAGCTTTGCATCTGACTCCTACTTCATCTCCGCCTCTGACTTCAGCTCCACACCAGCTCTACCTCTGACTTCATTTCTGCCTCTGACTCCAGCTCTACACAATCTCTGCCTCTGACTTCAGCCGGGATTTGAACTCGGGTCGCTGGGGTGAGAGTCCAGAGCACTATCCATTATACCATGAAGACTTCACTAGTGTTGCAGGGAAGGAATGTACACTATATGGTTTAATGGAGCATTCTCTGACTCCACCACCAGCTCTGCCTCTGACTTCAGCTACACCTCTGACTTCAGCACCGCCTCCAGCTCTGCCTCTGACTTCAGCTCCGCCTCCAGCTCTGCCTCTGACTTCAGCCCCACTTCCGCCTTTGACTCTGCCTCCAGCTCCAGACCTGCTCTGCCTCTGCCTTCAGCTCCGCCTCCAGCTCCACACCAGTCTCTGACATCAGCTCCACCTCCAACCCTGACTTCAGCTCTACCTCTGACTCCAGCTCCACACCAGTCTCACTTCAGCTCCACCTCTGACTTCAGCTCCACACCAGCTCTGCCTCCAACTCCAGCCCCACACCAGCTTTGCATCTGACTCCTACTTCATCTCCGCCTCTGACTTCAGCTCCACACCAGCTCTACCTCTGACTTCATTTCTGCCTCTGACTCCAGCTCTACACAATCTCTGCCTCTGACTTCAGCCGGGATTTGAACTCGGGTCGCTGGGGTGAGAGTCCAGAGCACTATCCACTATACCATGAAGACTTCACTAGTGTTGCAGGGAAGGAATGTACACTATATGGTTTAATGGAGCATTCTCTGACTCCACCACCAGCTGACTTCAGCTCCACCTCTGACTTCAGCACCGCCTCCAGCTCTGCCTCTGACTTCAGCTCCGCCTCCAGCTCTGCCTCTGACTTCAGCCCCACTTCCGCCTTTGACTGTGCCTCAAGCTCCAGACCTGCTCTGCCTCTGCCTTCAGCTCCGCCTCCAGCTCCACACCAGTCTCTGACTTCAGCTCCACCTCCAACCCTGACTTCAGCTCTACCTCTGACTCCAGCTCCACACCAGTCTCTGACTTCAGCTCCACCTCTGACTCCAGCCCCACACCAGCTTTGCATCTGACTCCAACTTCATCTCCGCCTCTGACTTCAGTTCTACGCCAGCTCTACCTATGACTTCATTTCTGCCTCTGACTCCAGCTCTACACCATCTCTGCCTCTGACTTCAGCCCCACTTCCGCCTCCAACTCCGACGCCAGCTCCACACCAGTTTCTGACTTCAGCTCCGCCTCTGACTCCAGCTCCACACCAGTTCTGCATCTGACCACAACTTCAGTTCCATCTCTGACTACAGCTTCTCCTCCAACTCCAGCGCCACGCCATCTCTGCCACTGACTTCAGCTCCGCCTTCAATTTCGGCACCACACCAAATCTGCCTCTGACTTCAGCTCCGCCTCTGACTTCAGCTCCGCCTACAGCTCCAGCTCCGCCACCAATGCCTTTTCCATGATGATATATATTCTTTGGTCCCACCGGGATTTGAACTCGGGTCGCTGGGGTGAGAGTCCAGAGCACTATCCACTATACCATGAAGACTTCACTAGTGTTACAGGGAAGGAATGTACACTATATGGTTTAATGGAGCATTCTCTGACTCCACCACCAGCTCTGCCTCTGACTTCAGCTCCACCTCTGACTTCAGCACCGCCTCCAGCTCTGCCTCTGACTTCAGCTCCGCCTCCAGCTCTGCCTCTGACTTCAGCCCCACTTCCGCCTTTGACTCTGCCTCCAGCTCCAGACCTGCTCTGCCTCTGCCTTCAACTCCGCCTCCAGCTCCACACCAGTCTCCGACTTCAGCTCCACCTCCAACCCTGACTTCAGCTCTACCTCTGACTCCAGCTCCACACCAGTCTCACTTCAGCTCCACCTCTGACTCCAGCCCCACACCAGCTTTGCATCTGACTCCAATTTCATCTCCGCCTCTGACTTCAGCTCCACACCAGCTCTACCTCTGACTTCATTTCTGCCTCTGACTCCAGCTCTACACCATCTCTGCCTCTGACTTCAGCCCCAATTCCGCCTCACACTCCGCCGCCAGCTCCACACCAGTTTCTGACTTCAGCTCCACCTCTGACTCCAGCTCCACACCAGTTCTGCATCTGACTTCAACTTCAGTTCCATCTCACACTACAGCTCCTCCTCCAACTCCAGTTCCACACCATCTCTGCCACTGACTTCAGCTCCGCTTCCAATTCCGGCGCCACACCAAATCTGCCTCTGACTTCAGGTCCGCCTCTGACTTCAGCTCCGCCTACAGCTCCAGCTCCGCCTCCAACACCTTTTCCATGATGACATATTTTCTTTGGTCCCACCGGGATTTGAACTCGGGTCGCTGGGGTGAGAGTCCAGAGCACTATCCACTATACCATGAAGACTTCATTAGTGTTTCAGGGAAGGAATGTACACTATATGGTTTAATGGAGCATTCTCTGACTCCACCACCAGCTCTGCCTCTGACTTCAGCTCCACCTCTGACTTCAGCACCGCCTCCAGCTCTGCCTCTGACTTCAGCTCCGCCTCCAGCTCTGCCTCTGACTTCAGCCCCACTTCCACCTTTGACTGTTCCTCCAGCTCCAGACCTCCTCTGCCTCTGCCTTCAGCTCCGCCTCCAGCTCCACACCAGTCTCTGACTTCAGCTCCACCTCCAACCCTGACTTCAGCTCTACCTCTGACTCCAGCTCCACACCAGTCTCTGACTTCAGCTCCACCCCCACACCAGCTTTGCATCTGACTCCAACTTCAGCTCCACCTCCAACCCTGACTTCAGCTTTACCTCTGACTCCAGCTCCACACCAGTCTCTGACTTCAGCTCCACCTCTGACTCCAGCCCCACACCAGCTTTGCATCTGACTCCAACTTCATCTCCGCCTCTGACTTCAGCTCCACACCAGCTCTACCTCTGACTTCATTTCTGCCTCTGACTCCACAACTTCAGTTCCATCTCTGACCACAGCTTCTCCTCCAACTCCAGCTCCACACCATCTCTGCCACTGACTTCAGCTCCGCCTTCAATTTCGGCACCACACCAAATCTGCCTCTGACTTCAGGTCCGCCTCTGACTTCAGCTCCGCCTACAGCTCCAGCTCCGCCTCCAACACCTTTTCCATGATGACATATTTTCTTTGGTCCCACCGGGATTTGAACTCGGGTCGCTGGGGTGAGAGTCCAGAGCACTATCCACTATACCATGAAGACTTCACTAGTGTTGCAGGGAAGGAATGTACACTATATGGTTTAATGGAGCATTCTCTGACTCCACCACCAGCTCTGCCTCTGACTTCAGCTCCACCTCTGACTTCAGCACCGCCTCCAGCTCTGCCTCTGACTTCAGCTCCGCCTCCAGCTCTGCCTCTGACTTCAGCCCCACTTCCGCCTTTGACTCTGCCTCCAGCTTCAGACCTGTTCTGCCTCTGCCTTCAGCTCTGCCTCCAGCTCCACACCAGTCTCCGACTTCAGCTCCACCTCCAACCCTGACTTCAGCTCTCTCTGACTCCAGCTCCACACCAGTCCCTGACTTCAGCTCCACCTCTGATTTCAGCTCCACACGAGCTCTGCCTCCAACTCCAGCCCATCACCAGCTTTGCATCTGACTCCTACTTCATCTCCGCCTCTGACTTCAGCTCCACACCAGCTCTACCTCTAACTTCATTTCTGCCTCTGACTCCAGCTCTACACCATCTCTGCCTCTGACTTCAGCCCCACTTCCGCCTCCAACTCCGACGCCAGCTCCACACCAGCTCTACCTCTGACTTCAGCTCCGCCTCTGACTCCAGCTCCACACCAGTTCTGCCTCTGACTTCAGCCCCACTTCCGCCTCCAACTCCACACCAGTTTCTGACTTCAGCTCCGCCTCTGACTCCAGCTCCACACCAGTTCTGCATCTGACCACAACTTCAGTTCCATCTCACACTACAGCTCCTCCTCCAACTCCAGTTCCACACCATCTCTGCCACTTACTTCAGCTCCGCTTCCAATTCCGGCGCCACACCAAATCTGCCTCTGACTTCAGGTCCGCCTCTGACTTCAGCTCCGCCTACAGCTCCAGCTCCGCCTCCAACACCTTTTCCATGATGACATATTTTCTTTGTTCCCACCGGGATTTGAACTCGGGTCGCTGGGGTGAGAGTCCAGAGCACTATCCACTATACCATTAAGACTTCACTAGTGTTGCAGGGAAGGAATGTACACTATATGGTTTAATGGAGCATTCTCTGACTCCACCACCAACTCTGCCTCTGACTTCAGCTCCACCTCTGACTTCAGCACCGCCTCCAGCTCTGCCTCTGACTTCAGCTCCGCCTCCAGCTCTGCCTCTGACTTCAGCCCCACTTCCGCCTTTGACTCTGCCTCCAGCTCCAGACCTGCTCTGCCTCTGCCTTCAGCTCCGCCTCCAGCTCCACACCAGTCTCTGACATCAGCTCCACCTCCAACCCTGACTTCAGCTCTACCGCTGACTCCAGCTCCACACCAGTCTCACTTCAGCTCCACCTCTGACTTCAGCTCCACACCAGCTCTGCCTCCAACTCCAGCCCCACACCAGCTTTGCATCTGACTCCTACTTCATCTCCGCCTCTGACTTCAGCTCCACACCAGCTCTACCTCTGACTTCATTTCTGCCTCTGACTCCAGCTCTACACAATCTCTGCCTCTGACTTCAGCCGGGATTTGAACTCGGGTCGCTGGGGTGAGAGTCCAGAGCACTATCCATTATACCATGAAGACTTCACTAGTGTTGCAGGGAAGGAATGTACACTATATGGTTTAATGGAGCATTCTCTGACTCCACCACCAGCTCTGCCTCTGACTTCAGCTACACCTCTGACTTCAGCACCGCCTCCAGCTCTGCCTCTGACTTCAGCTCCGCCTCCAGCTCTGCCTCTGACTTCAGCCCCACTTCCGCCTTTGAATCTGCCTCCAGCTCCAGACCTGCTCTGCCTCTGCCTTCAGCTCCGCCTCCAGCTCCACACCAGTCTCTGACATCAGCTCCACCTCCAACCCTGACTTCAGCTCTACCTCTGACTCCAGCTCCACAGCAGTCTCACTTCAGCTCCACCTCTGACTTCAGCTCCACACCAGCTCTGCCTCCAACTCCAGCCCCACACCAGCTTTGCATCTGACTCCTACTTCATCTCCGCCTCTGACTTCAGCTCCACACCAGCTCTACCTCTGACTTCATTTCTGCCTCTGACTCCAGCTCTACACAATCTCTGCCTCTGACTTCAGCCGGGATTTGAACTCGGGTCGCTGGGGTGAGAGTCCAGAGCACTATCCATTATACCATGAAGACTTCACTAGTGTTGCAGGGAAGGAATGTACACTATATGGTTTAATGGAGCATTCTCTGACTCCACCACCAGCTCTGCCTCTGACTTCAGCTACACCTCTGACTTCAGCACCGCCTCCAGCTCTGCCTCTGACTTCAGCTCCGCCTCCAGCTCTGCCTCTGACTTCAGCCCCACTTCCGCCTTTGACTGTGACTCCAGCTCCAGACCTGCTCTGCCTCTGCTTTCAGCTCCGCCTCCAGCTCCACACCAGTCTCTGACTTCAGCTCCACCTCCAACCCTGACTTCAGCTCTACCTCTGACTCCAGCTCCACACCAGTCTCTGACTTCAGCTCCACCTCTGACTCCAGCCCCACACCAGCTTTGCATCTGACTCCAACTTCATCTCCGCCTCTGACTTCAGCTCCACACCAGCTCTACCTCTGACTTCATTTCTGCCTCTGACTCCAGCTCTACACCTTCTCTGCCTCTGACTTCAGCCCCACTTCCGCCTCCAACTCCGCCGCCAGCTCCACACCAGTTTCTGACTTCAGCTCCGCCTCTGACTCCAGCTCCACACCAGTTCTGCATCTGACCACAACTTCAGTTTCATCTCTGACTACAGCTTCTCCTCCAACTCCAGCTCCACACCATCTCTGCCACTGACTTCAGCTCCGCCTCCAATTTCGGCACCACACCAAATCTGCCTCTGACTTCAGCTCCGCCTCTGACTTCAGCTCCGCCTACAGCTCCAGCTCCGCCACCAACGCCTTTTCCATGATGACATATTTTCTTTGGTCCCACCGGGATTTGAACTCGGGTCGCTGGGGTGAGAGTCCAGAGCACTATCCACTATACCATGAAGACTTCACTAGTGTTGCAGGGAAGGAATGTACACTATATGGTTTAATGGAGCATTCTCTGACTCCACCACCAGCTCTGCCTCTGACTTCAGCTCCACCTCTGACTTCAGCACCGCCTCCAGCTCTGCCTCTGACTTCAGCTCCGCCTCCAGCTCTGCCTCTGACTTCAGCCCCACTTCCGCCTTTGACTGTGCCTCCAGCTCCAGACCTGCTCTGCCTCTGCCTTCAGCTCCGCCTCCAGCTCCACACCAGTCTCTGACTTCAGCTCCACCTCCAACCCTGACTTCAGCTCTACCTCTGACTCCAGCTCCACACCAGTCTCTGACTTCAGCTCCACCTCTGACTCCAGCCCCACACCAGCTTTGCATCTGACTCCAACTTCATCTCCGCCTCTGACTTCAGTTCCACACCAGCTCTACCTATGACTTCATTTCTGCCTCTGACTCCAGCTCTACACCATCTCTGCCTCTGACTTCAGCCTCACTTCCGCCTCCAACTCCGACGCCAGCTCCACACCAGCTCTACCTCTGACTTCAGCTCCGCCTCTGACTCCAGCTCCACACCAGTTCTGCCTCTGACTTCAGCCCCACTTCCGCCTCCAACTCCACACCAGTTTCTGACTTCAGCTCCGCCTCTGACTCCAGCTCCACACCAGTTCTGCATCTGACTTCAACTTCAGTTCCATTTCACACTACAGCTCCTCCTCCAACTCCAGCTCCACACCATCTCTGCCACTTACTTCAGCTCCGCTTCCAATTCCGGCGCCACACCAAATCTGCCTCTGACTTCAGGTCCGCCTCTGACTTCAGCTCCGCCTACAGCTCCAGCTCCGCCTCCAACACCTTTTCCATGATGACATATTTTCTTTGGTCCCACCGGGATTTGAACTCGGGTCGCTGGGGTGAGAGTCCAGAGCACTATCCACTATACCATTAAGACTTCACTAGTGTTGCAGGGAAGGAATGTACACTATATGGTTTAATGGAGCATTCTCTGACCACCACCAGCTCTGCCTCTGACTTCAGCTCCACCTTTGACTTCAGCACCGCCTCCAGCTCTGCCTCTGACTTCAGCTCCGCCTCCAGCTCTGCCTCTGACTTCAGCCCCACTTCCGCCTTTGACTCTGCCTCCAGCTCCAGACCTGCTCTGCCTCTGCCTTCAGGTCCGCCTCCAGCTCCACACCAGTCTCTGACATCAGCTCCACCTCCAACCCTGACTTCAGCTCGACCTCTGACTCCAGCTCCACACCAGTCTCTGACTTCAGCTCCACCTCTGACTTCAGCTCCACACCAGCTCTGCCTCCAACTCCAGCCCCACACCAGCTTTGCATCTGACTCCTACTTCATCTCCGCCTCTGACTTCAGCTCCACACCAGCTCTACCTCTGACTTCATTTCTGCCTCTGACTCCAGCTCTACACAATCTCTGCCTCTGACTTCAGCCGGGATTTGAACTCGGGTCGCTGGGGTGAGAGTCCAGAGCACTATCCACTATACCATGAAGACTTCACTAGTGTTGCAGGGAAGGAATGTTCACTATATGGTTTAATGGAGCATTCTGACTCCACCACCAGCTCTGCCTCTGACTTCAGCTCCACCTCTGACTTCAGCACCGCCTCCAGCTCTGCCTCTGACTTCAGCTCCGCCTCCAGCTCTTCCTCTGACTTCAGCCCCACTTCCGCCTTTGACTGTGCCTCCAGCTCCAGACCTGCTCTGCCTCTGCCTTCAGCTCCGCCTCCAGCTCCACACCAGTCTCTGACTTCAGCTCCACCTCCAACCCTGACTTCAGCTCTACCTCTGACTCCAGCTCCACACCAGTCTCTGACTTCAGCTCCACCTCTGACTCGAGCCCCACACCAGCTTTGCATCTGACTCCAACTTCATCTCCACCTCTGACTACAGCTCCACACCAGCTCTACCTCTGACTTCATTTCTGCCTCTGACTCCAGCTCTACACCATCTCTGCCTCTGACTTCAGCCCCACTTCCGCCTCCAAATTTGCCGCCAGCTCCACACCAGTTTCTCCGCCTCTGACTCCAGTTCCACACCAGTTCTGCATCTGACTTCAACTTCAGTTCCATCTCTGACTACAGCTCCTCCTCCAACTCCAGCTCCACACCATCTCTGCCACTGATTTCAGCTCCGCCTCCAATTTCGGCACCACACCAAATCCGCCTCTGACTTCAGCTCCACCTCTGACTTCAGCTCCGCCTACAACTCCAGCTCCGCTACCAACGCCTTTTCCATGATGACATATTTTCTTTGGTCCCACCGGGATTTGAACTCGGGTCGCTGGGGTGAGAGTCCAGAGCACTATCCACTATACCATGAAGACTTCACTAGTGTTGCAGGGAAGGAATGTACACTATATGGTTTAATGGAGCATTCTCTGACTCCACCACCAGCTCTGCCTCTGACTTTAGCTCCACCTCTGACTTCAGCACCGCCTCCAGCTCTGCCTCTGACTTCAACCCCACTTCCGCCTTTGACTCTGCCTCCAGCTCCAGACCTGCTCTGCCTCTGCCTTCAGCTCCGCCTCCAGCTTCAGCTCCACCTCCAACCCTGACTTCAGCTCTACCTCTGACTCCAGCTCCACACCAGTCTCACTTCAGCTCCACCTCTGACTCCAGCCCCACACCAGCTTTGCATCTGACTCCAACTTCATCTCCGTCTCTGACTTCAGCTCCACACCAGCTCTACCTCTGACTTCATTTCTGCCTCTGACTCCAGCTCTACACCATCTCTGCCTCTGACTTCAGCCCCACTTCCGCCTCCAACTCCGCCGCCAGCTCAACACCAGTTTCTGACTTCAGCTCCACCTCTGACTCCAGCTCCACCTTCAGTTCCATCTCACACTACAGCTCCTCCTCCAACTCCAGTTCCACACCATCTCTGCCACTGACTTCAGCTCCGCTTCCAATTCCGGCGCCACACCAAATCTGCCTCTGACTTCAGGTCCGCCTCTGACTTCAGCTCCGCCTACAGCTCCAGCTCCGCCTCCAACACCTTTTCCATGATGACATATTTTCTTTGGTCCCACCGGGATTTGAACTCGGGTCGCTGGGGTGAGAGTCCAGAGCACTATCCACTATACCATGAAGACTTCACTAGTGTTGCAGGGAAGGAATGTACACTATATGGTTTAATGGAGCATTCTCTGACTCCACCACCAGCTCTGCCTCTGACTTTAGCTCCACCTCTGACTTCAGCACCGCCTCCAGCTGTGCCTCTGACTTCAGCTCCGCCTCCAGCTCTGCCTCTGACTTCAACCCCACTTCCGCATTTGACTCTGCCTCCAGCTCCAGACCTGCTCTGCCTCTGCCTTCAGCTCCGCCTCCAGCTCCACACCAGTCTCCGACTTCAGCTCCACCTCCAACCCTGACTTCAGCTCTACCTCTGACTCCAGCTCCACATCAGTCTCACTTCAGCTCCACCTCTGACTCCAGCCCCACACCAGCTTTGCATCTGACTCCAACTTCATCTCCGCCTCTGACTTCAGCTCCACACCAGCTCTACCTCTGACTCCAGCTCTACACCATCTCTGCCTCTGACTTCAGCCCCACTTCCGCCTTCAACTCCGCCGCCAGCTCCACACCAGTTTCTGACTTCAGCTCCACCTCTAACTCCAGCTCCACACCAGTTCTGCATCTGACTTCAACTTCAGTTCCATTTCACACTACAGCTCCTCCTCCAACTCCGCCGCCAGCTCCACACCAGTTTCTCCGCCTCTGACTCCAGCTCCACACCAGTTCTGCATCTGACCACAACTTCAGTTCCATCTCTGACTACAGCTTCTCCTCCAACTCCAGCGCCACACCATCTCTGCCACTGACTTCAGTTCCGCCTTCAATTTCGGCACCACACCAAATCTGCCTCTGACTTCAGCTCCGCCTCTGACTTCAGCTCCGCCTACAGCTCCAGCTCCGCCACCAACGCCTTTTCCATGATGATATATATTCTTTGGTCCCACCGGGATTTGAACTCGGGTCGCTGGGGTGAGAGTCCAGAGCACTATCCACTATACCATGAAGACTACACTAGTGTTACAGGGAAGGAATGTACACTATATGGTTTAATGGAGCATTCTCTGACTCCACCACCAGCTCTGCCTCTGACTTCAGCTCCACCTCTGACTTCAGCACCGCCTCCAGCTCTGCCTCTGACTTCAGCTCTGCCTCCAGCTCTGCCTCTGACTTCAGCCCCACTTCCGCCTTTGACTCTGCTTCCAGCTCCAGACCTGCTCTGCCTTCAGCTCCGCCTCCAGCTCCACACCAATCTCCGACTTCAGCTCCACCTCCAACCGTGACTTCAGCTCTACCTCTGACTCCAGCTCCACACCAGTCTCACTTCAGCTCCACCTCTGACTCCAGCCCCACACCAGCTTTGCATCTGACTCCAACTTAATCTCCGCCTCTGACTTCAGCTCCACACCAGCTCTACCTCTGACTTCATTTCTGCCTCTGACTCCAGCTCTACACCATCTCTGCCTCTTACTTCAGCCCCACTTCCGCCTCCAACTCCGCCGCCAGCTCCACACCAGTTTCTGACTTCAGCTCCACCTCTGACTTCAGTTCCACACCAGTTCTGCATCTGACTTCAACTTCAGTTCCATCTCTGACTACAGCTCCTCCTCCAACTCCAGCTCCACACCATCTCTGCCACTGATTTCAGCTCCGCCTCCAATTTCGGCACCACACCAAATCCGCCTCTGACTTCAGCTCCACCTCTGACTTCAGCTCCGCCTACAGCTCCAGCTCCGCCACCAACGTCTTTTCCATGATGACATATTTTCTTTGGTCCCACCGGGATTTGAACTCGGGTCGCTGGGGTGAGAGTCCAGAGCACTATCCACTATACCATGAAGACTTCACTAGTGTTGCAGGGAAGGAATGTACACTATATGGTTTAATGGAGCATTCTCTGACTCCACCACCAGCTCTGCCTCTGACTTTAGCTCCACCTCTGACTTCAGCACCGCCTCCAGCTCTGCCTCTGACTTCAACCCCACTTCCGCCTTTGACTCTGCCTCCAGCTCCAGACCTGCCTCTGCCTTCAGCTCCGCCTCCAGCTTCAGCTCCACCTCCAACCCTGACTTCAGCTCTACCTCTGACTCCAGCTCCACACCAGTCTCACTTCAGCTCCACCTCTGACTCCAGCCCCACACCAGCTTTGCATCTGACTCCAACTTCATCTCCGCCTCTGACTTCAGCTCCACACCAGCTCTACCTCTGACTTCATTTCTGCCTCTGACTCCAGCTCTACACCATCTCTGCCTCTGACTTCAGCCCCACTTCCGCCTCCAACTCCGCCGCCAACTCAACACCAGTTTCTGACTTCAGCTCCACCTCTGACTCCAGTTCCACCTTCAGTTCCATCTCACACTACAGCTCCTCCTCCAACTCCAGTTCCACACCATCTCTGCCACTGACTTCAGCTCCGCTTCCAATTCCGGCGCCACACCAAATCTGCCTCTGACTTCAGGTCCGCCTCTGACTTCAGCTCCGCCTACAGCTCCAGCTCCGCCTCCAACACCTTTTCCATGATGACATATTTTCTTTGGTCCCACCGGGATTTGAACTCGGGTCGCTGGGGTGAGAGTCCAGAGCACTATCCACTATACCATGAAGACTTCACTAGTGTTGCAGGGAAGGAATGTACACTATATGGTTTAATGGAGCATTCTCTGACTCCACCACCAGCTCTGCCTCTGACTTTAGCTCCACCTCTGACTTCAGCACCGCCTCCAGCTGTGCCTCTGACTTCAGCTCCGCCTCCAGCTCTGCCTCTGACTTCAACCCCACTTCCGCCTTTGACTCTGCCTCCAGCTCCAGACCTGCTCTGCCTCTGCCTTCAGCTCCGCCTCCAGCTCCACACCAGTCTCCGACTTCAGCTCCACCTCCAACCCTGACTTCAGCTCTACCTCTGACTCCAGCTCCACACCAGTCTCACTTCAGCTCCACCTCTGACTCCAGCCCCACACCAGCTTTGCATCTGACTCCAACTTCATCTCCGCCTCTGACTTCAGCTCCACACCAGCTCTACCTCTGACTCCAGCTCTACACCATCTCTGCCTCTGACTTCAGCCCCACTTCCGCCTCCAACTCCGCCGCCAGCTCCACACCAGTTTCTGACTTCAGCTCCACCTCTAACTCCATCTCCACACCAGTTCTGCATCTGACTTCAACTTCAGTTCCATTTCACACTACAGCTCCTCCTCCAACTCCGCCGCCAGCTCCACACCAGTTTCTCCGCCTCTGACTCCAGCTCCACACCAGTTCTGCATCTGACCACAACTTCAGTTCCATCTCTGACTACAGCTTCTCCTCCAACTCCAGAGCCACACCATCTCTGCCACTGACTTCAGCTCCGCCTTCAATTTCGGCACCACACCAAATCTGCCTCTGACTTCAGCTCCGCCTCTGACTTCAGCTCCGCCTACAGCTCCAGCTCCGCCACCAACGCCTTTTCCATGATGATATATATTCTTTGGTCCCACCGGGATTTGAACTCGGGTCGCTGGGGTGAGAGTCCAGAGCACTATCCACTATACCATGAAGACTACACTAGTGTTACAGGGAAGGAATGTACACTATATGGTTTAATGGAGCATTCTCTGACTCCACCACCAGCTCTGCCTCTGACTTCAGCTCCACCTCTGACTTCAGCACCGCCTCCAGCTCTGCCTCTGACTTCAGCCCCACTTCCGCCTTTGACTCTGCTTCCAGCTCCAGACCTGCTCTGCCTTCAGCTCCACACCAATCTCCGACTTCAGCTCCACCTCCAACTTCAGCTCTACCTCTGACTCCAGCTCCACACCAGTCTCACTTCAGCTCCACCTCTGACTCCAGCCCCACACCAGCTTTGCATCTGACTCCAACTTCATCTCCGCCGCTGACTTCAGCTCCACACCAGCTCTACCTCTGACTTCATTTCTGCCTCTGACTCCAGCTCTACACCATCTCTGCCTCTGACTTCAGCCCCACTTCCGCCTCCAACTCCGCCGCCAGCTCAACACCAGTTTCTGACTTCAGCTCCACCTCTGACTCCAGCTCCACCTTCAGTTCCATCTCACACTACAGCTCCTCCTCCAACTCCAGTTCCACACCATCTCTGCCACTGACTTCAGCTCCGCTTCCAATTCCGGCGCCACACCAAATCTGCCTCTGACTTCAGGTCCGCCTTTGACTTCAGCTCCGCCTACAGCTCCAGCTCCGCCTCCAACACCTTTTCCATGATGACATATTTTCTTTGGTCCCACCGGGATTTGAACTCGGGTCGCTGGGGTGAGAGTCCAGAGCACTATCCACTATACCATGAAGACTTCACTAGTGTTGCAGGGAAGGAATGTACACTATATGGTTTAATGGAGCATTCTCTGACTCCACCACCAGCTCTGCCTCTGACTTTAGCTCCACCTCTGACTTCAGCACCGCCTCCAGCTGTGCCTCTGACTTCAGCTCCGCCTCCAGCTCTGCCTCTGACTTCAACCCCACTTCCGCCTTTGACTCTGCCTCCAGCTCCAGACCTGCGCTGCCTCTGCCTTCAGCTCCGCCTCCAGCTCCACACCAGTCTCCGACTTCAGCTCCACCTCCAACCCTGACTTCAGCTCTACCTCTGACTCCAGCTCCACACCAGTCTCACTTCAGCTCCACCTCTGACTCCAGCCCCACACCAGCTTTGCATCTGACTCCAACTTCATCTCCGCCTCTGACTTCAGCTCCACACCAGCTCTACCTCTGACTCCAGCTCTACACCATCTCTGCCTCTGACTTCAGCCCCACTTCCGCCTCCAACTCCGCCGCCAGCTCCACACCAGTTTCTGACTTCAGCTCCACCTCTAACTCCAGCTCCACACCAGTTCTGCATCTGACTTCAACTTCAGTTCCATTTCACACTACAGCTCCTCCTCCAACTCCGCCGCCAGCTCCACACCAGTTTCTCCGCCTCTGACTCCAGCTCCACACCAGTTCTGCATCTGACCACAACTTCAGTTCCATCTCTGACTACAGCTTCTCCTCCAACTCCAGCGCCACACCATCTCTGCCACTGACTTCAGCTCCGCCTTCAATTTCGGCACCACACCAAATCTGCCTCTGACTTCAGCTCCGCCTCTGACTTCAGCTCCGCCTACAGCTCCAGCTCCGCCACCAACGCCTTTTCCATGATGATATATATTCTTTGGTCCCACCGGGATTTGAACTCGGGTCGCTGGGGTGAGAGTCCAGAGCACTATCCACTATACCATGAAGACTACACTAGTGTTACAGGGAAGGAATGTACACTATATGGTTTAATGGAGCATTCTCTGACTCCACCACCAGCTCTGCCTCTGACTTCAGCTCCACCTCTGACTTCAGCACCGCCTCCAGCTCTGCCTCTGACTTCAGCTCTGCCTTCAGCTCTGCCTCTGACTTCAGCCCCACTTCCGCCTTTGACTCTGCTTCCAGCTCCAGACCGGCTCTGCCTTCAGCTCCACACCAATCTCCGACTTCAGCTCCACCTCCAACCCTGACTTCAGCTCTACCTCTGACTCCAGCTCCACACCAGTCTCACTTCAGCTCCACCTCTGACTCCAGCCCCACACCAGCTTTGCATCTGACTCCAACTTCATCTCCGCCTCTGACTTCAGCTCCACACCAGCTCTACCTCTGACTTCATTTCTGCCTCTGACTCCAGCTCTACACCATCTCTGCCTCTTACTTCAGCCCCACTTCCGCCTCCAACTCCGCCGCGAGCTCCACACCAGTTTCTGACTTCAGCTCCACCTCTGACTCCAGTTCCACACCAGTTCTGCATCTGACTTCAACTTCAGTTCCATCTCTGACTACAGCTCCTCCTCCAACTCCAGCTCCACACCATCTCTGCCACTGATTTCAGCTCCGCCTCCAATTTCGGCACCACACTAAATCCGCCTCTGACTTCAGCTCCGCCTCTGACTTCAGCTCCGCCTACAGCTCCAGCTCCGCCACCAACGCCTTTTCCATGATGACATATTTTCTTTGGTCCCACCGGGATTTGAACTCGGGTCGCTGGGGTGAGAGTCCAGAGCACTATCCACTATACCATGAAGACTTCACTAGTGTTGCAGGGAAGGAATGTACACTATATGGTTTAATGGAGCATTCTCTGACTCCACCACCAGCTCTGCCTCTGACTTCAGCTCCACCTCTGACTTCAGCACCGCCTCCAGCTCTGCCTCTGACTTCAGCTCTGCCTCCAGCTCTGCCTCTGACTTCAGCCCCACTTCCGCCTTTGACTCTGCTTCCAGCTCCAGACCTGCTCTGCCTTCAACTCCGCCTCCAGCTCCACACCAATCTCCGACTTCAGCTCCACCTCCAACCCTGACTTCAGCTCCACCTCTGACTCCAGCCCCACACCAGCTTTGCATCTGACTCCAACTTCATCTCCGCCTCTGACTTCAGCTCCACACCAGCTCTACCTCTGACTTCATTTCTGCCTCTTACTCCAGCTCTACACCATCTCTGCCTCTTACTTCAGCCCCACTTCCGCCTCCAACTCCGCCGCCAGCTCCACACCAGTTTCTGACTTCAGCTCCACCTCTGACTCCAGTTCCACACCAGTTCTGCATCTGACTCCACAACTTCAGTTCCATCTCTGACTACAGCTCCTCCTCCAACTCCAGCTCCACACCATCTCTGCCACTGATTTCAGCTCCGCCTCCAATTTCGGCACCACACCAAATCCGCCTCTGACTTCAGCTCCGCCTCTGACTTCAGCTCCGCCTACAGCTCCAGCTCCGCCACCAACGCCTTTTCCATGATGACATATTTTCTTTGGTCCCACCGGGATTTGAACTCGGGTCGCTGGGGTGAGAGTCCAGAGCACTATCCACTATACCATGAAGACTTCACTAGTGTTGCAGGGAAGGAATGTACACTATATGGTTTAATGGAGCATTCTCTGACTCCACCACCAGCTCTGCCTCTGACTTTAGCTCCACCTCTGACTTCAGCACCGCCTCCAGCTCTGCCTCTGACTTCAACCCCACTTCCGCCTTTGACTCTGCCTCCAGCTCCAGACCTGCTCTGCCTCTGCCTTCAGCTCCGCCTCCAGCTTCAGCTCCACCTCCAACCCTGACTTCAGCTCTACCTCTGACTCCAGCTCCACACCAGTCTCACTTCAGCTCCACCTCTGACTCCAGCCCCACACCAGCTTTGCATCTGACTCCAACTTCATCTCCGCCTCTGACTTCAGCTCCACACCAGCTCTACCTCTGACTTCATTTCTGCCTCTGACTCCAGCTCTACACCATCTCTGCCTCTGACTTCAGCCCCACTTCCGCCTCCAACTCCGCCGCCAGCTCAACACCAGTTTCTGACTTCAGCTCCACCTCTGACTCCAGCTCCACCTTCAGTTCCATCTCACACTACAGCTCCTCCTCCAACTCCAGCTCCACACCATCTCTGCCACTTACTTCAGCTCCACTTCCAATTCCGGCGCCACACCAAATCTGCCTCTGACTTCAGGTCCGCCTCTGACTTCAGCTCCGCCTACAGCTCCAGCTCCGCCTCCAACACCTTTTCCATGATGACATATTTTCTTTGGTCCCACCGGGATTTGAACTCGGGTCGCTGGGGTGAGAGTCCAGAGCACTATCCACTATACCATTAAGACTTCACTAGTGTTGCAGGGAAGGAATGTACACTATATGGTTTAATGGAGCATTCTCTGACCACCACCAGCTCTGCCTCTGACTTCAGCTCCACCTTTGACTTCAGCACCGCCTCCAGCTCTGTCTCTGACTTCAGCTCCGCCTCCAGCTCTGCCTCTGACTTCAGCCCCACTTCCGCCTTTGACTCTGCCTCCAGCTCCAGACCTGCTCTGCCTCTGCCTTCAGCTCCGCCTCCAGCTCCACACCAGTCTCTGACATCAGCTCCACCTCCAACCCTGACTTCAGCTCGACTGCTGACTCCAGCTCCACACCAGTCTCTGACTTCAGCTCCACCTCTGACTTCAGCTCCACACCAGCTCTGCCTCCAACTCCAGCCCCACACCAGCTTTGCATCTGACTCCTACTTCATCTCCGCCTCTGACTTCAGCTCCACACCAGCTCTACCTCTGACTTCATTTCTGCCTCTGACTCCAGCTCTACACAATCTCTGCCTCTGACTTCAGCCGGGATTTGAACTCGGGTTGCTGGGGTGAGAGTCCAGAGCACTATCCACTATACCATGAAGACTTCACTAGTGTTGCAGGGAAGGAATGTACACTATATGGTTTAATGGAGCATTCTCTGACTCCACCACCAGCTCTGCCTCTGACTTCAGCTCCACCTTTGACTTCAGCACCGCCTCCAGCTCTGCCTCTGACTTCAGCTCCGCCTCCAGCTCTGCCTCTGACTTCAGCCCCACTTCCGCCTTTGACTGTGCCTCCAGCTCCAGACCTGCTCTGCCTCTGCCTTCAGCTCCGCCTCCAGCTCCACACCAGTCTCTGACTTCAGCTCCACCTCCAACCCTGACTTCAGCTCTACCTCTGACTCCAGCTCCACACCAGTCTCTGACTTCAGCTCCACCTCTGACTCCAGCCCCACACCAGCTTTGCATCTGACTCCATCTTCATCTCCGCCTCTGACTTCAGCTCCACACCAGCTCTACCTCTGACTTCATTTCTGCCTCTGACTCCAGCTCTACACCATCTCTGCCTCTGACTTCAGCCCCACTTCCGCCTCAAACTCCGCCGCCAGCTCCACACCAGTTTCTCCGCCTCTGACTCCAGCTCCACACCAGTTCTGCATCTGACCACAACTTCAGTTCCATCTCTGACTACAGCTTCTCCTCCAACTCCAGCGCCACACCATCTCTGCCACTGACTTCAGCTCCGCCTTCAATTTCGGCACCACACCAAATCTGCCTCTGACTTCAGCTCCGCCTCTGACTTCAGCTCCGCCTACAGCTCCAGCTCCGCCACCAACGCCTTTTCCATGATGATATATATTCTTTGGTCCCACCGGGATTTGAACTCGGGTCGCTGGGGTGAGAGTCCAGAGCACTATCCACTATACCATGAAGACTACACTAGTGTTACAGGGAAGGAATGTACACTATATGGTTTAATGGAGCATTCTCTGACTCCACCACCAGCTCTGCCTCTGACTTCAGCTCCACCTCTGACTTCAGCACCGCCTCCAGCTCTGCCTCTGACTTCAGCTCTGCCTCCAGCTCTGCCTCTGACTTCAGCCCCACTTCCGCCTTTGACTCTGCTTCCAGCTCCAGACCTGCTCTGCCTTCAGCTCCGCCTCCAGCTCCACACCAATCTCCGACTTCAGCTCCACCTCCAACCCTGACTTCAGCTCTACCTCTGACTCCAGCTCCACACCAGTCTCACTTCAGCTCCACCTCTGATTCCAGCCCCACACCAGCTTTGCATCTGACTCCAACTTCATCTCCGCCTCTGACTTCAGCTCCATACCAGTTCTACCTCTGACTTCATTTCTGCCTCTGACTCCAGCTCTACACCATCTCTGCCTCTTACTTCAGCCCCACTTCCGCCTCCAACTCCGCCGCCAGCTCCACACCAGTTTCTGACTTCAGCTCCACCTCTGACTCCAGTTCCACACCAGTTCTGCATCTGACTTCAAATTCAGTTCCATCTCTGACTACAGCTCCTCCTCCAACTCCAGCTCCACACCATCTCTGCCACTGATTTCAGCTCCGCCTCCAATTTCGGCACCACACCAAATCCGCCTCTGACTTCAGCTCCGCCTCTGACTTCAGCTCCGCCTACAGCTCCAGCTCCGCCACCAACGCCTTTTCCATGATGACATATTTTCTTTGGTCCCACCGGGATTTGAACTCGGGTCGCTGGGGTGAGAGTCCAGAGCACTATCCACTATACCATGAAGACTTCACTAGTGTTGCAGGGAAGGAATGTACACTATATGGTTTAATGGAGCATTCTCTGACTCCACCACCAGCTCTGCCTCTGACTTTAGCTCCACCTCTGACTTCAGCACCGCCTCCAGCTGTGCCTCTGACTTCAGCTCCGCCTCCAGCTCTGCCTCTGACTTCAACCCCACTTCTGCCTTTGACTCTGCCTCCAGCTCCAGACCTGCTCTGCCTCTGCCTTCAGCTCCGCCGCCAGCTCCACACCAGTCTCCGACTTCAGCTCCACCTCCAACCCTGACTTCAGCTCTACCTCTGACTCCAGCTCCACACCAGTCTCTGACTTCAGCTCCACCTCTGACTTCAGCTCCACACCAGCTCTGCCTCCAACTCCAGCCCCACACCAGCTTTGCATCTGACTTCTACTTCATCTCCGCCTCTGACTTCAGCTCCACACCAGCTCTACCTCTGACTTCATTTCTGCCTCTGACTCCAGCTCTACACAATCTCTGCCTCTGACTTCAGCCGGGATTTGAACTCGGGTTGCTGGGGTGAGAGTCCAGAGCACTATCCACTATACCATGAAGACTTCACTAGTGTTGCAGGGAAGGAATGTACACTATATGGTTTAATGGAGCATTCTCTGACTCCACCACCAGCTCTGCCTCTGACTTCAGCTCCACCTTTGACTTCAGCACCGCCTCCAGCTCTGCCTCTGACTTCAGCTCCGCCTCCAGCTCTGCCTCTGACTTCAGCCCCACTTCCGCCTTTGACTGTGCCTCCAGCTCCAGACCTGCTCTGCCTCTGCCTTCAGCTCTGCCTCCAGCTCCACACCACTCTGACTTCAGCTCCACCTCCAACCCTGACTTCAGCTCTACCTCTGACTCCAGCTCCACACCAGTCTCTGACTTCAGCTCCACCTCTGACTCCAGCCCCACACCAGCTTTGCATCTGACTCCAACTTCATCTCCGCCTCTGACTTCAGCTCCACACCAGCTCTACCTCTGACTTCATTTCTGCCTCTGACTCCAGCTCTACACCATCTCTGCCTCTGACTTCAGCCCCACTTCCGCCTCCAACTCCGCCGACAGCTCCACACCAGTTTCTCCGCCTCTGACTCCAGCTCCACACCAGTTCTGCATCTGACCACAACTTCAGTTCCATCTCTGACTACAGCTTCTCCTCCAACTCCAGCGCCACACCATCTCTGCCACTGACTTCAGCTCCGCCTTCAATTTCGGCACCACACCAAATCTGCCTCTGACTTCAGCTCTGCCTCCAGCTCTGCCTCTGACTTCAGCCCCACTTCCGCCTTTGACTCTGCCTCCAGCTCCAGACCTGCTCTGCCTCTGCCTTCAGCTCCGCCTCCAGCTCCACACCAGTCTCTGACATCAGCTCCACCTCCAACCCTGACTTCAGCTGTACCTCTGACTCCAGCTCCACACCAGTCTCTGACTTCAGCTCCACACCAGCTCTGCCTCCAACTCCAGCCCCACACCAGCTTTGCATCTGACTCCTACTTCATCGCCTCTGACTTCAGCTCCACACCAGCTCTACCTCTGACTTCATTTCTGCCTCTGACTCCAGCTTTACACAATCTCTGCCTCTGACTTCAGCCGGGATTTGAACTCGGGTCGCTGGGGTGAGAGTCCAGAGCACTATCCACTATACCATGAAGACTTCACTAGTGTTACAGGGAAGGAATGTACACTATATGGTTTAATGGAGCATTCTCTGACTCCACCACCAGCTCTGCCTCTGACTTCAGCTCCACCTCTGACTTCAGCACCGCCTACAGCTCTGCCTCTGACTTCAGCTCCGCCTCCAGCTCTGCCTCTGACTTCAGCCCCACTTCCGCCTTTGACTCTGCCTCCAGCTCCAGACCTGCTCTGCCTCTGCCTTCAGCTCCGCCTCCAGCTCCACACCAGTCTCCGACTTCAGCTCCACCTCCAACCCTGACTTCAGCTCTACCTCTGACTCCAGCTCCACACCAGTCTCACTTCAGCTCCACCTCTGACTCCAGCCCCACACCAGCTTTGCATCTGACTCCAATTTCATCTCCGCCTCTGACTTCAGCTCCACACCAGCTCTACCTCTGACTTCATTTCTGCCTCTGACTCCAGCTCTACACCATCTCTGCCTCTGACTTCAGCCCCACTTCCGCCTCACACTCCACCGCCAGCTCCACACCAGTTTCTGACTTCAGCTCCACCTCTGACTCCAGCTCCACACCAGTTCTGCATCTGACTTCAACTTCAGTTCCATCTCACACTACAGCTCCTCCTCCAACTCCAGTTCCACACCATCTCTGCCACTGACTTCAGCTCCGCTTCCACTTCCGGCGCCACACCAAATCTGCCTCTGACTTCAGGTCCGCCTCTGACTTCAGCTCCGCCTACAGCTCCAGCTCCGCCTCCAACACCTTTTCCATGATGACATATTTTCTTTGGTCCCACCGGGATTTGAACTCGGGTCGCTGGGGTGAGAGTCCAGAGCACTATCCACTATACCATGAAGACTTCACTAGTGTTGCAGGGAAGGAATGTACACTATATGGTTTAATGGAGCATTCTCTGACTCCACCACCAGCTCTGCCTCTGACTTCAGCTCCACCTCTGACTTCAGCACCGCCTCCAGCTCTGCCTCTGACTTCAGCTCCGCCTCCAGCTCTGCCTCTGACTTCAGCCCCACTTCCGCCTTTGACTGTGCCTCCAGCTCCAGACCTCCTCTGCCTCTGCCTTCAGCTCCGCCTCCAGCTCCACACCAGTCTCTGACTTCAGCTCCACCTCCAACCCTGACTTCAGCTCTACCTCTGACTCCAGCTCCACACCAGTCTCTGGCTTCAGCTCCACCTCTGACTTCAGCTCCACACCAGCTCTGCCTCCAACTCCAGCCCCACACCAGCTTTGCATCTGATTCCTACTTCATCTCCGCCTCTGACTTCAGCTCCACACCAGCTCTACCTCTGACTTCATTTCTGCCTCTGACTCCAGCTCTACACCATCTCTGCCTCTGACTTCAGCCCCACTTCCGCCTCCAACTCCGCCGCCAGCTCCACACCAGTTTCTGACTTCAGCTCCACCTCTGACTCCAGCTCCACACCAGTTCTGCATCTGACTTCAACTTCAGTTCCATCTCACACTACAGCTCCTCCTCCAACTCCAGTTCCACACCATCTCTGCCACTTACTTCAGCTCCGCTTCCAATTCCGGCGCCACACCAAATCTGCCTCTGACTTTAGGTCCGCCTCTGACTTCAGCTCCGCCTACAGCTCCAGCTCCGCCTCCAACACCTTTTCCATGATGACATATTTTCTTTGGTCCCACGGGGATTTGAACTCGGGTCGCTGGGGTGAGAGTCCAGAGCACTATCCACTATACCATTAAGACTTCACTAGTGTTGCAGGGAAGGAATGTACACTATATGGTTTAATGGAGCATTCTCTGACTCCACCACCAGCTCTGCCTCTGACTTCAGCTCCACCTCTGACTTCAGCACCGCCTCCAGCTCTGCCTCTGACTTCAGCTCTGCCTCCAACTCTGCCTCTGACTTCAGCCCCACTTCCGCCTTTGACTCTGCCTCCAGCTCCAGACCTGCTCTGCCTCTGCCTTCAGCCCCGCCTCCAGCTCCACACCAGTCTCTGACATCAGCTCCACCTCCAACCCTGACTTCAGCTGTACCTCTGACTCCAGCTCCACACCAGTCTCTGACTTCAGCTCCACCTCTGACTTCAGCTCCACACAAGCTCTGCCTCCAACTCCAGCCCCACACCAGCTTTGCATCTGACTCCTACTTCATCTCCGCCTCTGACTTCAGCTCCACACCAGCTCTACCTCTGACTTCATTTCTGCCTCTGACTCCAGCTCTACACCATCTCTGCCTCTTACTTCAGCCCCACTTCCGCCTCCAACTCCGCCGCCAGCTCCACACCAGTTTCTGACTTCAGCTCCACCTCTGACTCCAGCTCCACACCAGTTCTGCATCTGACTTCAACTTCAGTTCCATCTCTGACTACAGCTCCTCCTCCAACTCCAGCTCCACACCATCTCTGCCACTGATTTCAGCTCCGCCTCCAATTTCGGCACCACACCAAATCCGCCTCTGACTTCAGCTCCGCCTCTGACTTCAGCTCCGCCTACAGCTCCAGCTCCGCCACCAACGCCTTTTCCATGATGACATATTTTCTTTGGTCCCACCGGGATTTGAACTCGGGTCGCTGGGGTGAGAGTCCAGAGCACTATCCACTATACCATGAAGACTTCACTAGTGTTGCAGGGAAGGAATGTACACTATATGGTTTAATGGAGCATTCTCTGACTCCACCACCAGCTCTGCCTCTGACTTTAGCTCCACCTCTGACTTCAGCACCGCCTCCAGCTCTGCCTCTGACTTCAACCCCACTTCCGCCTTTGACTCTGCCTCCAGCTCCAGACCTGCTCTGCCTCTGCCTTCAGCTCCGCCTCCAGCTTCAGCTCCACCTCCAACCCTGACTTCAGCTCTACCTCTGACTCCAGCTCCACACCAGTCTCACTTCAGCTCCACCTCTGACTCCAGCCCCACACCAGCTTTGCATCTGACTCCAACTTCATCTCCGCCTCTGACTTCAGCTCCACACCAGCTCTACCTCTGACTTCATTTCTGCCTCTGACTCCAGCTCTACACCATCTCTGCCTCTGACTTCAGCCCCACTTCCGCCTCCAACTCCGCCGCCAGCTCAACACCAGTTTCTGACTTCAGCTCCACCTCTGACTCCAGCTCCACCTTCAGTTCCATCTCACACTACAGCTCCTCCTCCAACTCCAGCTCCACACCATCTCTGCCACTTACTTCAGCTCCACTTCCAATTCCGGCGCCACACCAAATCTGCCTCTGACTTCAGGTCCGCCTCTGACTTCAGCTCCGCCTACAGCTCCAGCTCCGCCTCCAACACCTTTTCCATGATGACATATTTTCTTTGGTCCCACCGGGATTTGAACTCGGGTCGCTGGGGTGAGAGTCCAGAGCACTATCCACTATACCATTAAGACTTCACTAGTGTTGCAGGGAAGGAATGTACACTATATGGTTTAATGGAGCATTCTCTGACCACCACCAGCTCTGCCTCTGACTTCAGCTCCACCTTTGACTTCAGCACCGCCTCCAGCTCTGTCTCTGACTTCAGCTCCGCCTCCAGCTCTGCCTCTGACTTCAGCCCCACTTCCGCCTTTGACTCTGCCTCCAGCTCCAGACCTGCTCTGCCTCTGCCTTCAGCTCCGCCTCCAGCTCCACACCAGTCTCTGACATCAGCTCCACCTCCAACCCTGACTTCAGCTCGACTGCTGACTCCAGCTCCACACCAGTCTCTGACTTCAGCTCCACCTCTGACTTCAGCTCCACACCAGCTCTGCCTCCAACTCCAGCCCCACACCAGCTTTGCATCTGACTCCTACTTCATCTCCGCCTCTGACTTCAGCTCCACACCAGCTCTACCTCTGACTTCATTTCTGCCTCTGACTCCAGCTCTACACAATCTCTGCCTCTGACTTCAGCCGGGATTTGAACTCGGGTCGCTGGGGTGAGAGTCCAGAGCACTATCCACTATACCATGAAGACTTCACTAGTTTTGCAGGGAGAATGTACACTATATGGTTTAATGGAGCAGTCTCTGACTCCACCAAATCTGCCTCTGACTTCAGCTCCGCCTCTGACTTCCGTTCCGCCCCCAACTCCAGCTCCACACTAGCTTCGCCTCTAACGCCTTTTCCATGATGACATATTTTTTTTGGTCCCACCGGGATTTGAACTCGGGTCTCTGGGGTGAGAGTCCAGAGCACTATCCACTATACCATGAAGACTTCACTAGTGCTGCAGGGAGAATGTACATTATATGGTTTAATGGAGCAGTCTTTGACTCCACCACCAGCTCTGCCTCTGACTTCAGCTCCGCCTCTGACTTCAGCTCCACCTCTGACTTTAGCACCACCTCCAGCTCTGCCTCTGACTTCAGCTCTACCTCTGACTCCGACATCAGCTCCGCCTCTGACTCCAGCTCCTCCTCCACACCATCTCTGCCTCCGGTCCCGGCTCCACACCAGATCTGCCTCTGACTTCCGTTCCGCCTCCAACTCCACACCAGCTCCGTCTTCAACGCCTTTTCCATGATGACATATTTTTTTTGGTCCCACCGGGATTTGAACTCGGGCCGCTGGGGTGAGAATCCAGTGCACTATCCACTATACCATGAAGACTTCACTAGTGTTGCAGGGAAGGAATGTACACTATACTCCAACTTCAGCTCCTCCAACTCCAGCTCCACACCATCTCTGCCTCCGGTACCGGCTCCACACCAGATCTGCCTCTGACTTCAGCTCCGCCTCTGACTTCCGTTCCGCCTCCAACTCCAGCTCCACACCAGCTCTGCCTCCAACGCCTCTGACTTCAGCTCCACACTAGTTCTACCTCTGACTCCAGCTCTACACCATCTCTGCCTCTGACTTCAGCCCCACTTCCGCCTCCAGCTCCGTCTCCAGCTCCACACCAGTCTCTGACTTCAGCTCCACCTCCAACCCTGACTTCAGCTCCACCTCTGACTCCAGCTCCGCCTCCAACGCCTTTTCCATGATGACCTATTTTCTTTGGTCCCACCGGGATTTGAACTCGGGTCGCTGGGGTGAGAGTACAGATCACTAATTACTATACCATGAAGACTTCACTAGTGTTGCAGGGAAGGAATGTACACTATATGGTTTAATGGAGCAGTCTCTGACTTCACCACCAGCTCTGCCTCTGACTTCAGCTCCACCTCTGACTTCAGCACCGCCTCCAGCTCTGCCTCTGACTTCAGCTCCGCCTCCAGCTCTGCCTCTGACTTCAGCCACATTTCCGCCTTCAACTCTGCCTCCAGCTCCAGACCTGCTCTGCCTCTAACTTCAGCTCCGTCTCCAGCTCCACACCAGTCTCTGACGTCAGCTCCAACCCTGACTTCAGCTCCACCTCAGACTCCAGCTCCACACCAGTCTCTGACTTCAGCTCCACCTCTGACTCCAGCTCCACACCAGCTCTGCCTCCAACTCCAGCCCCACACCAGCTTTGCATCTGACTCCAGTTTCATCTCCACCTCCGACCCTTACTCCAGCTCCGCCTGTGACTCCAGCTCTGCCTCTGACTTCAGCTTCGTCTCCAGCTCTGCCTCTGACTTCAGCCCCACTTCCGCCTTCAACTCTGCCTCCAGCTCCAGACCTGCTCTGCCTCTGCCTTCAGCTCCACCTCTGACTCCAGCTCCACACCAGTCTCTAACTTCAGCTCCACCTCTGACTCCAGCTCCACACCAGCTCTGCCTCCAATTCCACCTCTGACTCGAGCTCCAGCCCCACACCAGCTGTGCATCAGACTTCAACTTCATCTCCATCTCCGACCCTGACTCCAGCTCCGCCTCTGACTCCAGCTTCAGCTCCACCTCTAGCTACAACTCCTCCTCCAACTCCAGCTCCACACCATCTCTGCCACTGACTTCAGTTCCGCTTTCGTTTCCGGCGCCACACCAAATCTGCCTCTGACTTCAGCTCCGCCCCTCACTTCAGCTCCGCCTCCAGCTCCAGCTCCACACCAGCTCTGCCTCCAACGCCTTTTCCATGATGACATATTTTCTTTAGTCCCACCGGGATTTGAACTCGGGTCGCTGGGGTGAGAGTCCAGAGCACTATCCACTATACCATGAAGACTTCACTAGTGTTGCAGGGAGAATGTACACTATATGGTTTAATGGAGCAGTCTCTGACTCCGCCACCAGCTCTGCCTCTGACTTCAGCTCCTCCTCCAACTCCAGCTCCACACCATCTCTGCCTCCGGTCCCGGCTCCACACCAGCTCTGCCTCTGACTTCAGCTCCACCTCTGACTTCAGCACCGCCTCCAGCTCTGCCTCTGACTTCAGCTCCGCCTCCAACTCTGGCTCTGACTTCAGCCCCACTTCCGCCTTCAACTCTGCCTCCAGCTCAAGACCTGCTCTGCCTCTGCCTTCAGCTCCGCCTCCAGCTCCACACCAGTCTCTGACTTCAGCTCCACCTCCAACCCTGACTTCAGCTCCACCTCTGACTCCAGCTCCACACCAGCTCTGTCTCCAACTCCAGCCCCACACCAACTTTGCATCTGACTCCAACTTCAGCTCCGCCTCTGACTTCAGCTCCACACCAGCTCTACCTCTGACTTCAGCTCTGCCTCTGACTCCAGCTCTACACCATCTCTGCCTCTGACTTCATCCCCACTTCCGCCTTCAACTCTGCCTCCAGCTCCACACCTGCTCTACCTCTGCCTTCAGCTCCGCCTCCAGCTCCACACCAGTCTCTGACTTCAGCTCCACCTCTGACTCCAGCTCCACACCAGCTCTGCCTCCAATTCCAGCCCCACACCAGCTTTGCATCTGACTCCAACTTCAGCTCCGCCTTTGACTTCAGCTCCACACCAGTTCTACCTCTGACTCCAGCTCTACACCATGTCTGCCTCTGACTTCAGCCCCACTTCCGCCTCCAGCTCCACATTAGTTTCTGACTTCAGCTCTACCTCTGACCCTGACTTCAGCTCCGCCTCTGACTCCAGCTCCACACCAGTTCTGCATCTGACTTCAACTTCAGCTCCACCTCTGACTACAGCTCCTCCAACTCCAGCTCCACACCATCTCTGTCACTGACTTCAGCTCCGCCTCCGATTCCGGCGCCATACCAAATCTGCCTCTGACTTCAGCTCCACCTCTGACTTCAGCTCCGCCTCCAGCTCCAGCTCCGCCTCTGACTTCCGTTCCGCCTCCGACTCCAGCTCCACACCAGCTCCGCCTCCAGCTCTGCCTCTGATTTCAGCCCCACTTCCGCCTTTAACTCTGCCTCCAGCTCCACACCTGCTCTGCCTCTGCCTTCAGCTCCGCCTCCAGCTCCACACCAGTCTCTGACTTCAGCTCCACCTCTGACTCCAGCTCCACACCAGCTCTGCCTCCAACTCCAGCCCCACACCAGTTTTGCATCTGACTCCAACTTCAGCTCCGCCTCTGACTTCAGCTCCACACCAGTTCTACCTCTGACTCCAGCTCTACACCATCTCTGCCTCTGACTTCAGCCCCACTTCCGCCTCCAACTCCGCCTCCAGCTCCACACCAGTTTCTGACTTCAGCTCTACCTCCGACCCTGACTTCAGCTCTGCCTCTGACTCCAGCTCCACACCAGTTCTGCATCTGACTTCAACTTCAGCTCCACCTCTGACTACAGCTCCTCCAACTCCAACTCCACACCATCTCTGTCACTGACTTCAGCTCCGCCTCCGATTCCGGCGCCATACCAAATCTGCCTCATATTTCAGCTTCACCTCTGACTTCAGCTCCGCCTCCAGCTCTGCCTCTGACTTCAGCTCCGCCTCCAGCTCTGGCTCTGACTTCAGCCCCACTTCCGCCTTCAACTCTGCCTCCAGCTCAAGACCTGCTCTGCCTCTGCCTTCAGCTCCGCCTCCAGCTCCACACCAGTCTCTGACTTCAAAAAGTGGCAAAGTGTCACTGTGGCAAAAAAGTGACTAAGTGTCAACTTTCGAAAAAACGACTGTCACCTTTGGAAAAAACGACTAAGTGCCACATCTCGAAAAAACGACAAAGTGCCACATCTCGAAAAAATGACAAAGTGCCACATCTCGAAAAAATGACAAAGTGTCGCCTCTCTGAAAAAATTACAAAGTGTCGCCTCTCTGAAAAAATGGCAAATTGTCGCCTCTCTGAAAAAATGGCAAAGTGTCGCCTCTCCGAAAAAATGACAGAGGGCCACCTCTGCGAAAAAATGACAAAGTGTCAACTGCGAATGGTGTCCATCCAAGGAAGGAGCGTGAGGGCCGGCTCCTTAAACACAGGCCGAGTGTCGCCCCGGACGGGCCGTCTTCTCCCGGCGCCCGCCCGCGTACGCCCCCCCATCCTCGTTCGTCCGTCTGCTCCCGGCGGGCCTCCGAGTACCCCCTCACCCAACCCACGGCACTCACTCCGTCCAGCGATAGCCGGCCGGCGTCCTACGCCCCGGTGCGCGGAGCCGTACGATACTGCTCCATGATGACTGTGGGGCATCCCACTCCCGGTAAACGATATAGCATGTTTGAGAAGAGCCTGGTGCTAAATGACTTGCATACGACCTGATTCAGGGTCAGGGTCTCGTAAGTAGCAGAGCAGCTACATCGCTGCGATCTATTGAGAGTCAGCCCTCGATCCAACCTTTTGTCGGCCGGTGTCACCTCCGGGGGCCGGTTCGGCATCCCTCCCGCCGGGGTAGGCTGCTACCAGGGGAGTCGTCCGACTCTGAAGAATATCCGCCGCGGCGGAAGACAGCGGTCACCTCCAGCACTTCCATACATCCAGCCACGGAGGTCGCTCTTCCACACTTCCAGCCACGGAGGTGGCTCTTCCATAGCTCCAGCCAGGGTGGTTGCTCTTCCATACTTCAATAGCTCCAGCCACGGAGGTGGCTGGCCGGTACTTCCATACTTGCAGCCACAGCGCTGGCGAAAATTGCACTAAGTGCGAAAGCCCATTCATTTACAACGGCGTGTCCGCAAGGCGGCGACATTTCCCCGTTACCGCTGGCTGCGTCGGCGGGAGATGATCCGAGCGCATCTGAGCGCCTGGAACTCTGCGCCGGCGTGGTCGAGCGGCTGGCCTCGGTAGTTGAGGTACCAGGGGTGGCCTGGGGACCTCCAGGCGGGGCTTGTGAGAGAGTGAAGCCGAGCGGCTGGAACTCTGGGCCGGCGTGGTTAAGCAGCATGCCCGCGGAGGTGGCTCTTCCATAGCTCCAGCCACGGAGGTGGCTCTTCCATACTTCCATAGCTCCAGCCACGGGGGTGGCACTTCCATAGCTCCAGCCACGGTGGTGGCTCTTCCATACTTCCATAGCTCCAGCCACGGAGGTGGCTCTTCCATACTTCCATAGCTCCAGCCACGGGGTTGGCACTTCCATAGCTCCAGCCACGGTGGTGGCTCTTCCATACTTCCATAGCTCCAGCCACGGAGGTGGTACTTCCACACTTCCATAGCTCCAGCCACGGAGGTGGCACTTCCATAGCTCCAGCCACGGTGGTGGCTCTTCCATACTTCCATAGCTCCAGCCACGGAGGTGGCACTTCCACACTTCCATAGCTCCAGCCACGGAGGTGGCACTTCCATAGCTCCAGCCACGGTGGTGGCTCTTCCATACTTCCATAGCTCCAGCCACGGAGGTGGCACTTCCACACTTCCATAGCTCCAGCCACGGAGGTGGCACTTCCATAGCTCCAGCCAGGGTGGTTGCTCTTCCATACTTCCATAGCTCCAGCCACGGTGGTGGCTCTTCCATACTTCCATAGCTCCAGCTACGGAGGTGGCACTTCCACACTTCCATAGCTCCAGCCACGGAGGTGGCTGCACTTCCATAGCTCCAGCCACGGAGGTGGCACTTCCATACTTCCATAGCTCCAGCCACGGTTGTTGCTCTTCCATACTTCCATAGCTCCAGCCAAGGAGGTGGCACTTCCACACTTCCATAGCTCCAGCCACGGAGGTGGCACTTCCAGCCACGGAGGTGGCACTTTCACACTTCCAGCCACGGAGGTGAATGGCACTTGCACACTTTTAGCCACGGAGCATGCTGGCACTTCCACACTTCCAGCCACGGAGCATGCTGGCACTTCCACACTTCCAGCCACGGAGCATGCTGGCACTTGCACACTTCCAGCCACGGAGGTGGCTGGCACTTGCACACTTCCAGTCACTGAGCATGCTGGCACATCCACACTTCCAGCCACGGAGCATAATGGCACTTCCACACTTCCAGCCACGGAGCATGCTGGCACTTGCACACTTCCAGCCACGGAGGTGGCTGGCACTTGCACACTTCCAGCCACGGAGCATGCTGGCACTTCCACACTTCCAGCCACGGAGCATGCTGGCACTTCCACACTTCCAGCCACGGAAAATGCTGGCACTTGCACACTTCCAGCCACGGAGGTGGATGGCACTTGAACACTTCCAGCCACGGAGCATGCTGGCACTTCCACACTTCCTGCCACGGAGGTGGCTCTTTCTTCCTTTCATCCATCCATCCATCCATCCATCCATCCATCCATCCATCCATCCATCCATCCATCCATCCATCCATCCATCCATCCATCCATCCATCCATCCATCCATCCATCCATCCTTGCTTGGCACTCGTTGTGGAAGGCTAAGTCGGCGTGATCTTGCCCAAAAAGTCCCTCCTCACCTCCAGCTGGAAGTGGAAAAAATCCTCCACCTGCTTGGCCGAGGTTCTGGAAGCCAGCAGCTCGCAGAATGTTGACAAAGTTTCACTGGAAGAAAAAGAAAAGAGGCGACCGAGTGCGCATTTCACCTACCGCCGATTGTCCACTAGAGGAAGCGTTACTCTGTCGCAGAATCTGCGCCGACGCACTCGGCACCCCGCGAATTTATGGTGCCGGTGCGGGTGTTCTGGGTGCAAAATGGCCCCCCAAGTGGTAGAACAAAATCAGACTTTGTCTTTTAGGTCGAAATTAATGCCAAGTTTTGAAATGCGCTGGCAGGGGTGGACCAGGGCCCGTTAAAAGTGCTTGGCCGGGGTTCTGGAAGCCCGGTTCGGCGTGATATTGCCCAAAAAGCCGCTCGTGAGCTCCAGCTGGAAGTGTAAAAAGAACCGGGCTGGTTAAAAAAAAGAACCGGGCGGCCCGGTAAAATTGCTTAGCCGGGGTCCTGGAAGCCTAACCCGGCGTGATATTGCCCAAAAAGCCGCTCGTGAGCTCCAGCTGGAAGTGTAAAAAGAACCGGGCTGGTTAAAAAAAAAACCGGGCGGCCCGGTGGAATTGCTTAGCCGGAGTCCTGGAAGCCTAACCCGGCGTGATCTTGTGCAAAAAGCCGCTGCTGAGCTCCAGCTGGAAGTGTAAAAAGAACCGGGCTGGTTAAAAAAAAGAACCGGGCGGCCCGGTAAAATTGCTTGGCCGGGGTCCTGGAAGCCTAACCCGGCGTGATATTGCCCGAAAGTCGGCCTCTATACTTCCATATTAGGTACCAGGCGCTCACAGCCAACTTGGCGAAAATTTTCTAAGTGCCCACGGCTCTGCGGGGAATGTGCGTCCGACCCGCGCCTGTTCTCCAGCCGGCCTGAAATAACGCAAAACCAGCCTTTCCCCCTGGAGCTCACAGCCAAAGGCGAAACTTTTCTAAGTGCCTACGGCTCGGCGGGCTTTTGAGTCCGCCCCGCGCCGGTTCGTCGGTCGGCCTCAAAAAGCGAAAAATCAGCCTCTCTCCCTGGAGCTCGACTCGAGTTGATCATTATACATGAAGAAATAACCAATTTCATCGTTTGGTTTATGTTTTACACGCGTTTTAAATTTTATTGCCAAAATCGCTTTTTCTCGCCGAGATAAGCACGTTTTCTGAAATGCCGCTCTCCCGTCACTCTGGTTAATGTGTTATAAAAAAAAGTGCTGTTGGGGGCTAGGGAGTATCGAGTTGATCATTATACAAGAAGAAATAACCAATTTCAACGTTTGGTTTATGTTTCACACGCGTTTTAAATTTTATTGCCGAAATCGCTTTTTCTCGCCGAGATAAGCACGTTTTCTGAAATGTCGCTCTCCCGTCACTCTGGTTAATGTGTTATAAAAATAAGTGCTGTTGGGGGCTAGGGAGTATCGAGTTGATCATTATACATGAAGAAATAACAAATTTCATCGTTTGGTTTTTGTTTTACACGCGTTTTAAATTTTATGCCGAAATCGCTTTTTCTCGCCGAGATAAGCACGTTTTCTGAAATGTCGCTCTCCCGTCACTCTGGTTAATGTGTTATAAAAAAAAGTGCTGTTGGGGGCTAGGGAGTATCGAGTTGATCATTATACATGAAGAAATAACCAATTTCATCGTTTGGTTTATGTTTTACACGCGTTTTAAATTTTATTGCCGAAATCTCTTTTTCTCGCCGAGATAAGCACGTTTTCTGAAATGCCGCTCTCCCGTCACTCTGGTTAATGTGTTATAAAAAAAAAGGGCTGTTGGGGGCTAGGGAGTATCAAGTTGATCTGCTTAGCCGGGGTCCTGGAAGCGTAACCCGGCGTGATCTTGTGCAAAAAGCCGCTCCCGAGCTCCAGCTGGAAGTGTAAAAAGAACCGGAGCTGGATAAAAAAAAGAACCGGGCGGCCCGGTGGAATTGCTTAGCCGGGGTCCTGGAAGCCTAGCCCGGCGTGATATTGCCCAAAAAGCCGCTGCTGAGCTGCAGCTGGAAGTGTAAAAAGAACCGGGCTGGTTAAAAAAAAGAACCGGGCGGCCCGGTAAAATTGCTTAGCCGGGGTCCTGGAAGCCTAACCCGGCGTGATCTTGCACGAAAAGCCGCTCCTAAGCTCCAGCTGGAAGTGTAAAAAGAACCGGGCTGGTTAAAAAAAAGAACCGGGCGGCCCGGTAAAATTGCTTAGCCGGGGTCCTGGAAGCCTAACCCGGCGTGATCTTGTGCAAAAAGCCGCTCCCGAGCTCCAGCTGGAAGTGTAAAAAGAACCGGGGCTGGATAAAAAAAAAGAACCGGGCGGCCCGGTAAAATTGCTTAGCCGGGGTCCTGGAAGCCTAACCCGGCGTGATCTTGCGCGAAAAGCCGCTCCTAAGCTCCAGCTGGAAGTGTAAAAAAAACCGGGCTGGTTAAAAAAAAGAACCGGGTGGCCCGGTAAAATTGCTTGACCGGGGTCCTGGAAGCCTAACCCGGCGTGATATTGCCCGAAAGTCGGCCTCTATACTTCCATATTAGGTACCAAGCGCTCACAGCCAACTTGGCGAAAATTTTATAAGTGCCCACGGCTCTGCGGGGATTGTGCGTCCGACCCGCGCCGGTTCTCCAGCCGGCCTGAAATAACGCAAAACCAGCCTCTCCCCCTGGAGCTCACAGCCAAAGGCGAACATTTTCTAAGTGCCTACGGCTCTGCGGGCTTTTGAGTCCGCCCCGCGCCGGTTCGTTGGTCGGCCTCAAAAAGCGAAAAATCAGCTTCTCTCCCTGGAGCTCGACTCGAGTTGATCATTATACATGAAGAAATAACCAATTTCATCGTTTGGTTTATGTTTTACACGCGTTTTAAATTTTATTGCCGAAATCGCTTTTTCTCGCCGAGATAAGCACGTTTTCTGAAATGCCGCTCTACCGTCACTCTGGTTAATGTGTTATAAAAAAAAGTGCTTTTGGGGGCTAGGGAGTATCGAGTTGATCATTATACAAGAAGAAATAACCAATTTCAACGTTTGGTTTATGTTTCACACGCGTTTTAAATTTTATTGCCGAAATCGCTTTTTCTCGCCGATATAAGCACGTTTTCTGAAATGTCGCTCTCCCGTCACTCTGGTTAATGTGTTATAACAAAAAAGGCTGTTGGGGGCTAGGGAGTATCGAGTTGATCATTATACATGAAGAAATAACCAATTTCAACGTTTGGTTTATGTTTTACACGCGTTTTAAATTTTATTGCCGAAATCGCTTTTTCTCGCCGAGATAAGCACGTTTTTTGAAATGTCGCTCTCCCATCACTCTGGTTAATGTGTTATAAAAAAAGGGCTGTTGGGGGCTAGGGAGTATCGAGTTGATCATTATACATGAAGAAATAACCAATTTCATCGTTTGGTTTATGTTTTACACGCGTTTTAAATTTTATTGCCGAAATCGCTTTTTCTCGCCGAGATAAGCACGTTTTCTGAAATGCCGCTCTCCCGTCACTCTGGTTAATGTGTTATTAAAAAAAAAGGGCTGTTGGGGGCTAGGGAGTATCGAGTTGATCATTATACATGAAGAATGTCACGCCTCGTACCCAGCCGTTCCTCCATGTTGTCTGTTGTCATGGTTTCGCCCGTGTGCTCGCCCCTCCCCTCCTGTGTGCCCCTGATTAGTTTGATTATGCTCACCTGCCTCTTGTTACCATGTCATGTATATAAGTCCTGTCTGCCCCCCCATGCCCTGTCGGATCATTGTCTTTCTGTCTTTTTGTTGCTGTTGTCTTGTTGCCGTAATGTCTTCACATCTTTTGTCTCACGTCCCTGTCGGTCAGTCATCTTGTTGGTTTTGGTTAGGAAGTCATGTTAGTTTGTTAAGTCATGTCAGTTTTGCCGAGTCTGTTTTTGAGTTCCTCAAATAAACCCTGGTACAAGCTGCACTTGGTCGCCCTGCTCCATTCCTCAATCCCGACAGAATGATCCGACCATCACAGCGACCAGCGCTTGGACCTCACTCCACCATCGGCTCCTATCAGAGACACCCGACCCAGTTCCAGCGCCGCAAGACACACGGCCCCCCCCCCCGACACAGTTCCGACGGCGCAGATGCTACGGCCGCCACCAGTTCCGGCGGCGTGGATCCAGCGGTCGTCACCCAGTCGGCCTTCGGCGGCGTGTGGCGTGCGGCCACCACCTGAACCAGTTCCAGCGGCGCGGATGCTGCGGCCGCCACCAGTTCCGGCGGCGTGGATCCAGCGGCCGTCACCCAGTCGGTTTTCATCGCCGCAAGACACACGGCCGCCCCCCCGACACAGTTCCGACGGCGCAGATGCTACGGCCGCCACCAGTTCCGGCGGCGTGGATCCAGCGGCGGTCACCCAGTCGGCCTTCGGCGGCGTGTGGCGTGCGGCCACCACCTGAAACAGTTCCGACGGCGCGGATGCTGCGGCCGCCACCAGTTCCGGCGGTGCGGATCCAGCGGCCGTCACCCAGTCGGTTTTCATCGGCGCAAGACGCACGGCCGCCCCCCCCGACAGTTCCGACGGCGCGGATGCTGCGGCCGCCACCAGTTTCGGCGGCGTGGATCCAGCGGCCGTCACCCAGTCGGCCTTCGGCGGCGTGCGACGTGCGGTCCCATCCCGACAAACCTGGCTAGTCGCCAGGTGGCTCCCATGGAACTATATTGTAGCGTTGACTGGCGTCTCGTACCCAGCCGTTCCACCATGTCTGTTGTCATGGTTTCGGTATGGACTTCCAGAGTTGCCGCCGACTGGCGTACGGACTTCCAGAGTTGCCGCCGATTGCGGTTCATGTCCCCGAGTTGCCGCCGATTGCGGTTCATGTCCCCGAGTTGCCGCCGATTGCGGTCCATGTCCCCGAGTTTGCCGCCGATTGCGGTCCATGTCCCCGAGTTGCCGCCGATTGCGGTCCATGTCCCCGAGTTTGCCGCCGATTGCGGTCCATGTCCCAGAGTTTGCCGCTGATTGCGGTTCATGTCCCCGAGTTTGCCGCTGATTGCGGTTCATGTCCCCAGTGTGTGCCGCTGATTGCGGTTCAGGTCCCCAGTGTGTGCCGCTGATTGCGGTTCAGGTCCCCAGTGTGTGCCGCGAGTGTGGCCCTGGCTCCCTGAACGCTGCCGGTTGCAGTTCATGTCCCCGAGTTTGCCGCTGATTGCGGTTCATGTCCCCGAGTTTGCCGCTGATTGCGGTTCAGGTTCCCAGTGTGTGCCGCGAGTGTGGCCCTGGCTCCCTGAACGCCGCCGGTTGCGGTTCATGTCCCCGGGTAGCTGCCGATTGCGGTTCTGACTGGCCGCTGAGGCCAATTGGACTGGTGCGCTTCCCCCCTCCCCCCCCGTTTGCTACGTGGGGGTTTCGGTTTTTTTTGGGACGTCGGGGGCCGTCCCCTTGGAGGGGGATACTGTCACGCCTCGTACCCAGCCGTTCCTCCATGTTGTCTGTTGTCATGGTTTCGCCCGTGTGCTCGCCCCTCCCCTCCTGTGTGCCCCTGATTAGTTTGATTGTGCTCACCTGCCTCTTGTTACCATGTCATGTATATAAGTCCTGTCTGCCCCCCCATGCCCTGTCGGATCACTGTCTTTCTGTCTTTTTGTTGCTGTTGTCTTGTTGTCTTCACATCTTTTGTCTCACGTCCCTGTCGGTCAGTCATCTTGTTGGTTTTGGTTAGGAAGTCATGTTAGTTTGTTAAGTCATGTCAGTTTTGCCAAGTCTGTTTTTGAGTTCCTCAAATAAACCCTGGTCCAAGCTGCACTTGGTCGCCCTGCTCCATTCCTCAATCCCGACAAAGAAAACACCAATTTCAACGTTTGGTTTATGTTTTACACGCGTTTTAAATTTTATTGCCGAAATCGCTTTTTCTCGCCGAGATAAGCACGTTTTCTGAAATGTCGCTCTCCCGTCACTCTAGTTAATTTGTTATGAAAAAAAAAGGGCTGTTGGGGGCTAGGGAGAATCAAGTTGATCTGCTTAGCCGGGGTCCAGGGAAGCCTAACCCGGCGTGATCTTGCGCAAAAAGCCGCTGCTGAGCTCCAGCTGGAAGTGTAAAAAGAACCGGGGCTGGATAAAAAAAAGAACCGGGCGGCACGGTAAAATTGCTTAGCAGGGGTCCTGGAAGCCTAACCCGGCGTGATCTTGCGCAAAAAGCTGCTGCTGAGCTCCAATTGGAAGTGTAAAAAGAACCGGGGCTGGATAAAAAAAAGAACCGGGCGGCCCGGTAAAATTGCTTAGCCGGGGTCCTGGAAGCCTAACCCGGCGTGATATTGCCCAAAAAGCCGCTCGTGAGCTCCAGCTGGAAGTGTAAAAAGAACCGGGCTGGTTAAAAAAAGAACCGGGCGGCCCGGTAAAATTGCTTAGCCGGGGTCCTGAAAGCCTAACGCGGCGTGATCTTGCCCGAAAGTTGGCCTCTATACTTCCATATTAGGTACCAGGCGCTCAGAGCCAACTTGGCGAAAATTTTCTAAGTGCCCACGGCTCTGCGGGGATTTTGCGTCCGACCCGCGCCGGTTCTCCAGCCGGCCTGAAATAACGCAAAACCAGCCTCTCCCCCTGGAGCTCACAGCCAAAGGCGAAACTTTTCTAAGTGCCTACGGCTCTGCGGGCTTTTGAGTCCGCCCCGCGCCGGTTCGTCGGTCGGCCTCAAAAAACGAAAAATCAGCCTCTCTCCCTGGAGCTCGACTCGAGTTGATCATTATACATGAAAAAATAACCAATTTCATCGTTTGGTTTATGTTTTACACGCGTTTTAAATTTTATTGCCGAAATTGCTTTTTCTCGCCGAGATAAGCACGTTTTCTGAAATGCCGCTCTCCCGTCACTCTGGTTAATGTGTTATAAAAAAAAAGGGCTGTTGGGGGCTAGGGAGTATCGAGATGATCATTATACATGAAGAAATAACCAATTTCATCGTTTGGTTTATGTTTTACACGCGTTTTAAATTTTATTGCCGAAATCGCTTTTTCTCGCCGAGATAAGCACGTTTTCTGAAATGCCGCTCTCCCGTCACTCTGGTTAATGTGTTATAAAAAAAAGGGCTGTTGGGGGCTAGGGAGTATCGAGTTGATCATTATACATGAAGAAATAACCAATTTCAACGTTTGGTTTATGTTTTAGACGCGTTTTAAATTTTATTGCCAAAATCGCTTTTTCTCACCAAGATAAGCACGTTTTCTGAAATGTCGCTCTCCCGTCACTCTGGTTAATGTGTTCTAAAAAAAAGTGCTGTTGGGGGCTAGGGAGTATCGAGTTGATCATTATACATGAAGAAATAACCAATTTCATCGTTTGGTTTATGTTTTACACGCGTTTTAAATTTTATTGCCGAAATCGCTTTTTCTCACCGAGATAAGCACGTTTTCTGAAATGCCGCTCACCCGTCACTCTGGTTAAAGTGTTATGAAAAAAAAAGGCTGTTGGGGGTTAGGGAGTATCGAGTTGATCATTATACATGAATAAATAACCAATTTCATCGTTTGGTTTATGTTTTACACGCGTTTTAAATTGTATTGCCGAAATTGCTTTTTCTCGCCGAGATAAGCACGTTTTCTGAAATGCCCCTCTCCCGTCACTATGGTTAAAGTGTTATGAAAAAAAAAGGCTGTTGGGGGCTAGGGAGTATCGAGTTGATCTTTATACATGAAGAAATAACCAACTTCATCGTTTGGTTTATGTTTTACAGGCGTTTTAAATTTTATTGCCGAAATCGCTTTTTCTCGCCGAGATAAGCACGTTTTCTGAAATGCCGCTCTCCCGTCACTCTGGTTAAAGTGTTATGAAAAAAAAGGCTGTTGGGGGCTAGGGAGTATCGAGTTGATCATTATACATGAAGAAATAACCAATTTCATCGTTTGGTTTATGTTTTACACGCGTTTTAAATTTTATTGCCGAAATCGCTTTTTCTCGCCGAGATAAGCACGTTTTCTGAAATGCCGCTCTCCCGTCACTCTGGTTAAAGTGTTATGAAAAAAAAGGCTGTTGGGGGCTAGGGAGTATCGAGTTGATCATTATACATGAAGAAATAACCAATTTCATCGTTTAGTTTATGTTTTACAAGCGTTTTAAATTTTATTGCCGAAATCGCTTTTTCTCGCCGAGATAAGCACGTTTTCTGAAATGCCGCTCTCCCGTCACTCTGGTTAAAGTGTTATGAAAAAAAAGGCTGTTGGGGGCTAGGGAGTATCGAGTTGATCATTATACATGAAGAAATAACCAATTTCATCGTTTGGTTTATGTTTTACACGCGTTTTAAATTTTATTGCCGAAATCGCTTTTTCTCGCCGAGATAAGCACGTTTTCTGAAATGTCGCTCTCCCGTCACTCTAGTTAATTTGTTATAAAAAAAAAGGGCTGTTGGGGGCTAGGGAGTATCAAGTTGATCTGCTTAGCCGGGGTCCTGGAAGCCTAACCCGGCGTGATCTTGTGCCAAAAGCCGCTCCCGAGCTCCAGCTGGAAGTGTAAAAAGAACCGGGGCTGGATAAAAAAAAGAACCGGGCGGCCTGGTGGAATTGCTTAGCCGGGGTCCTGGAAGCCTAACCCGGCGTGATCTTGCCCAAAAAGCCGCTGCTGAGCTCCAGCTGGAAGTGTAAAAAGAACCGGGCTGGTTCAAAAAAGAACCGGGCGGCCCGGTAAAATTGCTTAGCCGGGGTCCTGAAAGCCTAACACGGCGTGATCTTGTCCAAAAAGCCGCTCGTGAGCTCCAGCTGGAAGTGTAAAAAGAACCGGGCTGGTTCAAAAAAAGAACCGGGCTGGTTCAAAAAAGAACCGGGTGGCCCGTTAAAATTGCTTAGCCGGGGCTCTGGAAGCCTAACACGGCGTGATCTTGTCCAAAAAGCCGCTCGTGAGCTCCAGCTGGAAGTGTAAAAAGAACCGGGCTGGTTCAAAAAAAGAACCGGGCTGGTTCAAAAAAGAACCGGGCGGCCCGTTAAAATTGCTTAGCCGGGGCTCTGGAAGCCTAACACGGCGTGATCTTGTCCAAAAAGCCGCTCGTGAGCTCCAGCTGGAAGTGTAAAAAGAACCGGGCTGGTTCAAAAAAGAACCGGGCGGCCCGGTAAAATTGCTTAGCCGGGGCTCTGGAAGCCTAACACGGTGTGATCTTGTCCAAAAAGCCGCTCGTGAGCTCCAGCTGGAAGTGTAAAAAGAACCGGGCTGGTTCAAAAAAAGAACCGGGCGGCCTGTTAAAATTGCTTAGCCGGGGCTCTGGAAGCCTAACACGGCGTGATCTTGTCCAAAAAGCCGCTCGTGAGCTCCAGCTGGAAGTGTAAAAAGAACCGGGCTGGTTAAAAAAAGAACCGGGCTGGTTAAAAAAAGAACCGGGCGGGCCGGTAAAATTGCTTAGCCGGGGTCCTGGAAGCCTAACCCGGCGTGATACTGTGCAAAAAGCCGCTGCTGAGCTCCAGCTGGAAGTTTAAAAAGAACCGGGCTAGAGAGAATGGTAGGTGGATATTATGACAAAGTTTGATGGAGTATTGATTTATGACCTTAATAAAAAAGTATTAAATATTTTTTTTTTTTTTTTTTTTTTTTTTTTTTAAAAAGAGTTATTGAGGTCATAGAGTTTATGGAGGTCATAGGGAGGTCATAGGTTATAGGGTTAGGTTGTTATTTATTTAAAATGTTGAATTATGGGTTGGGTTAGGGTTTGAGTTTGGTATGAGTGGTGTGTGTGTGTGGTTGAAAGTCAAAAATGTTATGAGCTGCTGCTTCCTCCCTCGTCCTGTAGGGGGTGTTTAAGTGTTTCATTCACTTTTATCCTGAGATAGGAGTGCTAAGGTGTGTAAGTGTATTTATCTCAGGATGAGTGTAAATCTTGTTTTGTTTTGTTTTTTGGATGGTGGTAAGTCTGAACATATGTGTTAGATCATCTGTAAATCTTGTTTTGTTTATTTTTTGGTGGTGGGAATATGTCTGTAGATGTTTAGGGTCTTAAGATTGTTGGGGGTGTCTGACCTTCTCACCTTGCGCGGCTCTTTACGGCGTGTGTCTGTATCTGGGTTGTATGTGTGTGTATGTGGCTGAGTTAAATTATTTGATGGTGGGAATATGTCTGTACATGTTTTGGGTCTTAAGATTGTTGGGGGGGTGTATGACCCTGCTTTATGACCTCGCCGCGTGTATCTGTGGGATGTGTGTGTATGTGGCTGAGTTAAATTATTTTTGGTGCTATGTTTCAGTTTAAAAAAGCTTTTAATAATAGTATGAGGTGAAAAAAAATGAATCTTACCTTCCGAGGGATGAAATTAGCTGGTCCTCAGTCCAATTTTGTGTATGGAGGAGAAAATGGAGTTAAAAAATGTTCAAACAAGATCTTTGAAAATATAACACAAATATAACACGTGACGATGAAAGGCAAAAAGTGGGTGGGATCGGCAATGTTGGGTATATAGAGTCTGAGGAGTGGAGGCTGTGTATCTTGATTTTTGAACCTTCTACTGAGAAGTATGATTTGCGAAACACCTGTGACGGTCCACATCTCACCCTTGGGTGCAGATGGCCTTTTACAGGCCCCTAGGAAGAAGCATATGTTTGTCAGAAGATTGCAACAGAGTCCTCTAAATATGACGGAGCTTGAGAATAAATGGCCTTTAACTCCTACTTTTTCCTGGGGTTATCATTATTTTCACGGAATCGGCGAGCTGGTCTTTTTCATGCAAGAGGATGGCAAATATACTATGCCCCACGGATTTGGATCCCTCAACTCGAATGACTGGGCCATCGTCAGTCAATTGTTTCCAAAGCTCCTTCCCCAATTTGTTGGAGAAACGGGGCTGAAGGGGGAGCTCACACTAACTTGGATTTCGAGACTAGGACCGAATGGCCGTTGGTTTTTCCGCCTCAAAGTTTCACCTCAGCTATCCGAGGAGGAGGAGGAGGAAGACGGGGAAATATGTGATGCTTTACTTAGCCTTCAGGTTTTCAACAGTGAGTGTGGTGTACTTCAGACGATTCTACAAGTCCCTTTATCAGAGTGGCAGAGGAGAATTAACCCCTTAACTGACATGATAACGGAGCAGTATTTGTGTAGTAGAATGTGGATCACGATTGCGGGGGTCAGAAAAAAATTAATATTTGAATAACATTTCAATACGTTCTAATTTTTACATCCCCCTACAATCAAAGTACCGCCTACTCCAGACTCCAAGCACACCCCTAAATCTCCTACCGCCTACTCCAGACTCCAAGCACACCCCTAAATCTCCAGGAGGAGGAGGGCGTGGACCGTTTACAACTGCTCTGTATAAGAAAAAAAGCTCCCCCCAAACCTTCAAACCTCAAAGAATCTCGCCAAGAAACATCTCGCTGCTCAAGACAAAAAAAAATGTCTGACAAACGATGCGCCAAAAATCTTCTGCCTACCTTCCAAGATGCAGACAAGGAACCGAAACAAAAGATTCTGAAAGGCCTACAACATCACCACGAAGAGGTAATTAATTTGTGTTCACCTGCATCCTCACCGCCGTTACCCCACGGCTGTGCTTCTGACGAAGCTGACATCGACATGCAGACTTCCACACCGATTTGCCCTGAACGCACCGTCACGTATCCGGGGACCCGGCATCCTGATTCTGCAAAAGATGACTGCGGTCGAGAATGTTTGAAAGAATTCGCACCGTTGCTATACGCCGAATCGATCATCATAATTTCATCGGATGAAGAAGACGAAGAGGGAAAAACAGATCGGCGATTCACACGTCTGTTGAAGGAACCGGCTACCTGGCACGCAAAGGAGGCCAGACGACAGTCTTTCACCACGCTGGACAACCCGGTGGAATCGGAGCTATGGTATCCCGAGCTGGCAATTCCACCATTTGAAGCAGATAATGTCTCCCTGTCTGCAAAACAGCCTTCACCTCCAGATCTCGCCTCAACAGAAGGACCAGTAATGAACAGCGACTGCGAGAATTCACCAAAGGGGGCAGTATTGAACAGCGACCCCGACAAATCAACATCCAGGTCGGTGATGAGCAAGAAATCATCCGCGGCTTCAACGTTGCCATCCACCTCGTCATCAACCAGCGTCAGTTTTGAAATCGAAAACGCGCTACCCTGGATGTCGCCAATTGAATATGTAAGAATCAAATTGTTCGTAGTTCTCTTACTACACAAAGATCTGCTTAAACATACCGCAAGTGATTGTTTGGCTTGTGAATTGGATGATCTTTCTCAGATGAGACATACATGTCTGTACATAAAACATGAAAATGATTATATGTTCGAAAATTTCCATAAGATCATGAAATCAGTATGTAATAGACAGTTCTTTTCTGCTATTTACAGAATGCTGACGCACCTCGATATTCAGTTACCACAAATAGACGTTAAAAAAATCATCAATGTCATTTTGTTAGATCTGTCCTATGAAGAAGACATCTTCGGGAAACTAGAAAGCTGTATTATTGATTACAAACAGTTTGCCCAAATTTCTGATTCTGCGATTGAATTTGTGTTTCATAGACACGAGGTTGAGAGAAATGGGTAATTCTTTGAGAAGAAACGATTTGCAAAATTGGACTGAGGATTTGGAACGAGTAATTGTACAGCGTGACACTAATAACGACGCTTCTGTCCAGAAATTGGTGGATATTATGGAAAAAATAAGACATATATCCCAAAATGTTTTAGAAATTACTTGGACTAATCTAGTGTGTATTTTATCAAATTTAGAAGAAGTCTTTAACAAATTGAAACTCGTTATCAACGAATGGAGTGAAATAACTGTCGCACACCTGTTTACTCTGATGACATTGTTCCATGATTTGATTATTGTACATATACGCAATAATATTCCAATTGATGTTAAAGCCGAATTGAACAAATTCAAAATTCTTATCGAATCAAATGTACCGAAACATGTGATACGGTCTATGATAGCGTATGTACGTTCTTAAAATGTAATACAAAACTATGTGCCTTTTTTTTAAATGTACTTTTTTATTTTTATAATGTACCTTTTTTTTTAAATGTACTTTTTTATTTTTATAATATACCTTTTTTTTAAATGTACCTTGTTTCTCCTATACCGCATTGTTTGATTATATTCTAACCAGAACAAACATTATACGTTTAACACCTGGTTTGTTTTATATATTGTAACCAAAAAAAAAAAAAAGAATTTTACCTGTTTTTCTCCTTTCAATAAACATTTTAAAACCACGAACGGGTTCCATATTTGTCACAACGGTTGCAACAATGGCTGAGGAAAGATGTCTGAAAAAATTGTATTATAATGTTAAAAATCCAGCAAGTTTCGGTGGTGCTCAACGTCTCCACAAGGCGGCTCTCTTGAGCTGTAAAAAAAACCAACCCACTTTGAAGAAAGTGAAATCATTCCTTGCGGGAGAAAATGCATATACATTACACAAACCTGCAAGACTGACTTTCTCTAGAAACAAAGTATATGCACGAAGAGCTCAAAGACAACTACAAGCCGATTTATGTGACATGCAAATTTTGTCATCACATAATGATGGGATGAAATATATTCTCACCGTGATTGACATTTTCTCAAAGAAGGCTTTTGCTCGCGTTCTGAAGGATAAATCAGCCGCCAGTGTGAGCCAAGCATTTGAATCAATTCTGTCAGACAGCGGAATCCCGCTACGTTTGCAGACGGACGCTGGCACAGAATTCTTCAACAAGCAATTCCAGAAATTAATAAAACGTCATAAAATCATCCATTTTTCCACAGCGTCGGATTTGAAAGCACAAACAGTCGAGCGTTTTAATCGGACTCTTAAGACCAGGATGTGGCGGTTTTTCACTGCGCATAATACAAGACGTTATGTCGACAAAATTCAAGATTTTCTATCCTCTTATAATAATTCATTTCATCGTAGTATTAAGATGTCGCCTAATGAGGTGACTATGGAAAATACAGACATCGTTTTCCGTAACCTGTACGGCAACGTATCTCTACAGAAGAGTGATAAAAAAAGATTCGCCGTAGGAGACAACGTTAGAATTTCCAAAATAAAGGGTGTCTTTGACAAATCGTACGAACAATCTTTCTCAGATGAGTTTTTCACTGTAGTAGAAATTCTCAATCGTTTTCCAAAGGTTTACAAACTCAGCGATTACGACGGAGAGCCGCTAGATGGCGTATTCTATGCAGATGAGCTCCAAAAAGTGAAAATTAAGAAAAATACATTTTTCAGCATTCAGAAAATTCTTAAATCCCGAACGGTCTCAGGGAGGCGTGAACTTTTGATACGCTGGGTCGGATGGCCTCCGAAATTTGATTCTTGGGTGGCAGCCAGCAGTGTTAAAGATATCTGAAATGACAAAACCAATCATTACTCATAAAATTTCAAGATGGGTGAAGTCAGGGATGGATTTTATGTAACCCTGACCTCCAACGCAAGTATGCATTTGTATCCGAATAATACAAATACGGACTTTAGAGTCGAATTGGTCCAGAATATCGATTTAAAGGGGCCCTGGGAAGTCGCTATTTGTGAAATTACATATGTGAACACGTGTGTAGATGTACCGGAGAAAAAAAGGGGCTTCTACTTTAGAGAGATGACAAAACCAGCAACCGAGCCTCACGAGGCACCCCTACCCACCCTGGTGAAACTGCGGGGGGAGATATATGGCGATCTCAACTCCTTGGCTGAAGATATTAAAACGCAGTTATTGAAAGCTTCCAACAAAAAAATAAACGTGGAATACGACCAGCATACCCATAGATTTAAATTTCACACCAAAGAACCCTACGAACTAAAATTTAACGAACCGTTAGCTTATTTAGTAGGCCTGCCGGCTGAGCAATGGTTTCCATTAAAAACAGATTGGACAAAGGCCCCGCGGACAGCTGATCGAAGGGGAGGGCGGTACCATCTTTTCATTTACGCCGATGTAATACACTATCAGACTGTTGGCGACGCCCACGCCCCTTTACTAAGGAGCCTGCCTTTAGAAGGGGAATTTGGATCGCTCATAAATAGAAGTTTCACCACGTTATATTATTTAGATGTAAACAAACGCCACATTGAGCACATCCATATTAGCATTCGCACAGACCAGAATCAACCAATCAATTTCAAATACGGGAAGATCGTTCTAGTTCTACATTTTAGACCGAAACATTAGAAAAATATGAGACTCGAGACACATCCCGATCTATATCGATTCGTCAAATATTATGAAAGTCAAATAGGTGGTTCCTATCCTGGTTTCCACGGTGCCCCAGTTCAGTACGGACGTGGGATAGGGTCTATATTCGCGAAGCTATTTCGTTTTGTTGCTCCAATGTTGAAATCAGGTTTCAACCTAGCCAGACCGCATCTGCAAAGTGCCGCGCGGAACATTGCTACGGATGTGGCGGGCCGCGTCATTGAAAAAATAAAACGTAAACCGGAAGCCGCTCAAGGAGGTGCGGGGCTTGTAGTTCTTTCACGTCGTGGGCGAAGACCCTCAGGCCTCAGATTGAGAATAAATAAAAAGACACGCAGTATCAAAAACTTCAAACCAGTCATCAAAAGGCGACCAAGACGTAGGACGGACATATTCTCTTAAAAAATAAAAATAAAATAAATAAAATGTCGCTTTTACATTTTAATTCCCAAGAATGCAGTCTTAGTGAGCTGGATATTTTTGCTCCACCTCTTACACAATTATCAATAGATCAAACACAGTATGTGGAGATTCCTCCTTTATCGGCAATTACACAGATTCGGGCCCGATTGAATTTTTTATCCCCGGAGATGGCTCTAAATATCTCGATCTATCTGATACATTGCTGCATTTACGTTTAAAAGTATTACACAAAGACGGAAGCAATCTAGCAGCGAATGAAGCTGTGGGGATTATTAATTATCCTCTTAATACCATATTTTCACAAGTTGACGTCGTTCTAGGGGACCGTCTTATATCACAATCTAGTGCGACTCACCCCTATAGGGCAATAATTGAGACTTTGTTAAATTTTTCAAGAGATACCCTCCATTCACAATTCTCAGCTGGGATGTTTGTTAAAGATACTAGGGGACGTATGGACTCTATTGCTTTTGAAGGCCCCAATATCAACGATGGACTATGGAAGCGCGCTTTACGACTGGCAGAATCACAAGAGTTCCAAATTATGGGGCCCATACACAGCGATATATTTTTCTGCGAGCGTCATCTACTGAATCACGTGGATCTACGTTTGAAATTATCCAGAGCCAACGATGATTTCTGTCTCATGAGCGCTTCTAACAACGACGTCTGTCTCAAGATTTTAGGGGCAACATTATTTGTGAAAAAAGTAACTGTGTCGCCAGCCGTCGCTATTGGCCACGAAGCAGCGTTACACAAGGGCAATGCCATTTATCCTTTAACGAGAATTTGTCTTAAAACGTTTTCCATTGCTCAGAATTCCAGAATATGTCATCAGGATAATCTGTTTCTCGGACATATGCCAAAACAAATAGTGTTAGCCCTCGTAAATCATTTGAGTTTTGCTGGGAGAAAAGATTTAAATCCATTTAATTTTATCAACGCCGACATTGAATATCTAAGTCTCTCGCAAGAAGGCCGACAGATTCCGTCCAAAGCTTTTCAGCCTTATTTTGGCGGGGGGCTTTCTACACGCGAATACCTTAATCTTTTCACAGCGACGGGGCGTTTTTTGAAGGATTTACCACTCTGTATCGATCAAGATGATTTTAATCAAGGTTACTCGCTTTTTGTCTTCAATCTGAACCCCGGAGATGATTCAGGAGCCATTGCCCCAGTAAACAATGGCGTGCTCAGACTGGATCTACGATTTCGTAATCCGCTTCCCCACACAACAACGTTAATTGTTTACGCCGCTTATGATTCAATTATCGAAATCAACGCCAAGAGAGAGGTGCTGATGGATTATTATTAATATTAAGATGAACGGGCGTGAATTGACCAGTTTCATGAGGCTTCAACATGGGCCTCTCTTTGGAGGCGTTTTTGCAGCAGACGAGTTGCATGACGTCACAGACACACCCCCCAGACACTACATTGTAAACACGCACCCGAGGCATCTGCCGGGGGAACACTGGCTGGGGTTAACGTTAGAAAAAGACGGTTCGGCCACATTCTTTGACCCTTTTGGTTTAGAACCCGACCATATATTTTACCCTAAGAGTATATTGGATTTTCTGAAAAAACATTCTAACCGTATAATTTACCATAACATTCAACTACAACACGAACTGACGAGCACCTGCGGTCATCACTGTGTTTATTATTTAAGTCAACGAAGATGCGGGTTAACTTATCTGGATGTTTTGGATAGCTACACGACAGACCCCCTACACAATGATGCAATGGTTACCTCCTTTGTTCGAAAATCACGTGGGGCTCGGCGAGTGTGCGGGGGTCAGACATCGTGTTCTTTGCATAAGTTTAAAAAATGTCATTGTACGTAGTCACGTTAATGTTTTTTATAAAACTCTTTTTATTCAATAAAACATCTTTAAAAAGAGAGTTACAGAGTCAAGTGTGTTTTTATGCTAACATATACAATATACGTTTTTTTTATTTCACCATACATCAAATTTCTCATATTTAATAACTAACCCATTTTTGAGCCATTGCGGCTTGCTTTCTTTTTTTTTTCTTAATGTTTTTTGCGTTTGCATTTTTAGCTTGGGAAACGTCTTCATCTTCAGCTCTAGCGTATTTTAAACGTTTAAAGTCAGAACGTGCCAAAGGGTTGGAAATGCTTGATTCCGGTAAATTAAGACGGGTTAATGTTTCCAAAAATTCACTCCAGCCTATAGGAGGACCGCCTACTTTCTTACCGCTCACGACGAGCTTTTTTATCAAATCGGTCATATGAGATCCTCTGATAAGATTTCCATTAAATATAAATTCGCCCCGAGGCGTCCATCCTATATCGTTCGATGCTAATTTTCTCAACACGTATGCGGCGTTTCGATGATGTCGTGATCCTATAGCGTCGAGAATCCCTGTCCATTCCTCCGTTTGCACCTGTTGCGTAGTTTTCATCCCCGGCGGGTCCTCGTGCACCTGTTCTCTCGTCTCCATCTCCGTCAGCTCCGTGGCGTTGTTGTTGTTGTTCTGATTGGGAGGGGTGGCGCGTTCTATCTGATCTTGCGATACGTTCAGTGTGATGGGGGCACTCTCCTCATTCTTTTGTTTTAATAATCCTCTGTAACGTTGCATTAGGCTTTGATACATTTTGATTTTTTCGTATTGATTTAAATTTTTATTTTCCAACACCTGTTTCATCTGCCGATCTAAATCCCGTTCAGCTGTATCGAGGATGTTTGGCTGCGCTCGAGTCATCCTGTCTAGTTGGTATGGGGAGACGAGGTACAATTTATTCGCCGTTTTCAAACTCATTTTTTTTTAATTTATTTATTTATGAGGCCTCCGATGACGCTTCCGAGTACAGGAGCAAAAGCAGCCAGCAACGGGAAAATGAAACCACCTTTTTGAACCAATACAGCTCTTTTCTTCTTTAAAGTATTTTTTTTATCGGCTAGAAATCGAATATTCCTTTTTTGTTTTTTAAGTTTTTTGTATTGTTTCGAATTTAGAGGTATGTGGCCTTTTAGGAGATTTAAAGCAATCTCACATAGCGCTTTTAGTAAACTGGCAGGAGCTCTGAGGAGTAAATGTTTGCGTTCGCCCGGCTTGCAGGTAAAGAGAGTCTTAAGTAACGCCGCATTTCTTTTTAACAGTTTAGACATTGTTTTTATTGCTTAGGAATATAAACAGTAGGCCATTGATTGTGTAGTATGCCTGTGCGCAGTCTGTATTGTTCTGGACACGTAGGCGTCAAATCAACCAGTAAATAGCCGTACGGATCCCTCGTCGCATCTTCAAAACATTCCAGAAAGAACTTCCGGTTGTTGGGGCAGATTTGATTAGCCAGAACAGTTACCTGCAATTTATCGCGTGGATTTTTGAACAAAACTAGATAATTACTGTTTAGGCTTATAGTACGGCTAAATTTACCCTGGTGGAAGATGTTCTGCGTTAACATGATGACGCTTAGATTCATATGATGCCTATATTGTGTAAAAATTCGAACCACTTCCTGATTGTCTGAGGCTTGAAAGATGACATCGTCCAATATCAGCAGATGGTTTTGCTGCGGGGGGAACAACTTTTCATCGTCAAAAGATTCAGGCAATCCTTTGATAAATACAATATTTTTATTCATACTTTTGACTTCATCATACAAAGGTTGGGCCGAAGTATAAACCCATACAATATTATGAGGCTTTTGTCTCATGACATGATCTGTGTGTTCTAAAACATTTTTCACCAGAAAAGTCTTGCCACATCCACTAGGGCCACTAATTATACAGGCAAAAGGTAGTTCTAATCTAGGATCAAATTCAATTTGGTTCAAAGACATTTTTACACATGGAAAACAAAAAAAAATGTTAAAACCCAAAAGGCAACGTCTGACCTCGCCCGACTAGGCGTCTCTTATCGTACACGACCCTCAGTCTCTTATTGAATGAGGCATTCTTTAATCGGAAGCCTTTTTTATCACGTACAATGACGTGTTGCGGGGTAGAGAGCACGTCCGAGCACGCGCCTTGGTTGTTGATGTACCCCTGAACCAGATCAAGCATGCTATCGAAATTGATGTTTTGCCCGCTTTCATGTGTTTGGGTGATACCTTTGACCTTCATCACGACACGTCCACTGTTTCTCAGTTTGTATGCGTAGGTCTTGGGGCCTGCGGAGACAAAATCTACAATGCTGTCGTTGGAAAGCTCGTCTGTCAAATCACCCAGATAGTCTCCCAGAGGCAGAACGCTTTCACCGGGCAAAGCTGTATAGATAATACTGTCCGTATCAGTGTACAAAACCCGGTTCTGTAGCATTTCCAAATAGCCGTACATTTTCAAACGAGCGTACGCCGTTGTAAAACACGCCGCAGCCACATTTGTAGTTTTCGTCAATGGTTTCTCAGTGTTTGTTCGAAAACAATACTGCACCATCGCTCGTTTTTTGTTGAGAAAGTGGATAAATGTCACGTCATACAGACCTGAAAAAAGCAGTTCGAGAAAATCCTTAGTTTTTGTCACAATCTTTGTGCTTGGCATGTTCTCACGCTGCGCCAACTTACCCCAGAGATTGTTCAGACATAGTTTTGAAACTTGCCTTTTTCCAGGATTCACTCTAATTTTGGAAGGATCTAGTTGAATATTTTGATGCGTCTTATAATCCTCGATATACTGGTTTCTATCAGCCTGATTGATGACATGTGCGGGGTACCCTGAAGATTCCTGTTTACCTTTCAAAAAAGTCCTCATATAGTCGGTAAAAATGGCGTCACTCTTTCGACTGTAATGCCATACCTCGGAAATATTCACAACGGTGTAACCGAGGTCGAGAGCCTTGGCGAATTCAGGGGTTGTCCAGACACCCGTTAATGACCTTTGCTCATCAGTGTGCGCACAGGCTGTATTTTGATTGTTGGCATCGCCACAGGTGCGACATAATGTGAATAGCAGTTTACCTTTAGGTGATTTGTAGGGCAAAACAGGAAAATATAACCCCCTCGGTGGGTTAACTGTAGCGCTGATGAAGCCGAAATACATCCTGGGGTCCTTGAAGTCATTGTGGAAGATTTCAGGATGATCAATGGGGTAGAGACAGGTGCTATTGATAAATGGATACAGCGACGTGACATCAACATAAAGCACACGTTCGTTAGGTTTTGGGGTATATCTTAAAACAAACGCGTTTGTCCGCCCCCCGAACAAAGCTTGTCTAGGCTTTAGCGGTGATGGGAATTTAGCTTTTTTGATGAATTCGCCCGTCGCCGCGTCTAACTTTTTCATTCGCAACCATTCGTGCTCCCACATAATTACAAGTTGCAAATTCGGTTTAAGACGTAGTTCTCGAATTTTCTTTTGGGTGGCATCGAACCTTTCCTGAAAGGGGCGTTTTGTCGTCGGACATATTTTAGCAAGATCGAAGCATTCTGAACAACCGTGGTGATAGCATCCAAAATATTCATACACTATACGCACACCTCCAACCTCTCTATAACCGTCTACAAAGAAGTTGTCTATTTTGACTTCCCCGCCGTTTAAAGCGTGTCTGATGTGAACATTTTGACTGTGCATGACCCACAGCAAATATTGGATAGCGTCTTGCGAGAAAGCTTTATATTGGTTCGTGTAGTTGTCTGCAGGTGTAATGGCCAGTGTTTGAGGCTTCAGGAATCTTGTGCGGAACACACTCATGCAGGCTGAGGCGATTGTCACAGCGTTGAAGGGGTCACAACCTGTAGCTTCGAAAAACTCACCCCTAAATGTCTCACCACCCTGGAATAACAAGTTCACGTCATTCTTACAGTAGGCTACAGCCTGCTGGGCAAAATCAAACGACCCCATACTGTTTTTGTCATACCATTCGTAGAACTTTGCACGCTCTGAGGGGGCCAGGCGTTCAACATCGTAAGACGAAGGCTCGGGATAAGACCCTACATAATTCAGATGAGCCAACGAGCTGAATTTGTGTGGAAAGTACCCCTTTGATTTGTCTTCAAACCCTAGGGCCTTTGGGATCGCACTTAGCGCCATGGTCAGAAATGAGAGCGAGTCTATGTATCGCGATTTCAAATCAACATCCACAAAAGAGAGAACCTTACTCCCTTGCATTATAATGTCAAATTTGACACCCAGATCGATCATTCTGTTGAGTAAAATGTAGGAATCAAAACCTCTAGCATTATGTGCTACAAAAGTCGAACCTTTGAAACGAGGGTTTCTGAAAAAACTAACAAAACCGTCGACACAATCGGTACCAAACCAATGCTTCTCCATACTATTCGATTTACAACAAACAAGAAAGGGTTTGAGTGACCCGTCTTCATCTACATAGGTTTCAAAATCGTAGTATATTACATTTCTACAAGGAGGCTGTGCTTTTAGAGGTTGGATGTAACACAGATGAGGATCAAGCATTGTATCTCCCCTCAAGTCGTCACCGCACACAGCACATTTTTTAGCGAGGCAGTGATGCTTGACACGACTAGCACCTGGTTTCACATAATATTGCAAGCCGCATTGCATGCATTTTTTATATGTGTCACAGTTAGTTTTGAGGATGTCTGACCTTCTCGCCTTGCGCGGCTCTTTATGTTTGATAAAACACTCGTCATTATAACAAGTCTTATTACAATCAGGACAGATTACACGTTTAAAGGGTAGCTGTTTACATCTCGCATCAAGACACACGTGACAGTGCCCCGGGCACCGATGCTGCTCCCAATTCTCGTGACCTTTGAAGCAGTGTCTACAGAAATATGTATGACCTACAAACCCCTCAATGGATTTAACGCCGTAGAAATGATTCTCTAGTAAAAGGATAAACAAAATATCATCGGCTGATTTGGGGTAGCGAGTCTCAAAAAAAGTCATAGGACGGCAGTCGGCTTTTCTGTACATTACAACTATCTTTCTTTTGAGGGCTTTCTCGAATTTGTGTACATCAGCCAGACTTACAGCTGTGTGACAGTTCAAACCTACACTCTCTTGTAAGAGCCGAGCCTGCTGTGTGGCCTGCTTTGTTGTTAGCGAGCTGTTTAGCAGATGTGCTAACGCGAGAGCAAAGCATAGATTGTTGTCTTTGTTAAGAGTCATGTACAAATGTCGTTTTTTTCTCTTTAATATTTCTACATTAGTGGATTGTATCAGTTTGCGACGCATACCTCCACGCAAAGGCTTGAATATTTGTACCACTAATTCTAAACCTTCATCGAGCATAAGTTCTGTGTTAGACTGTGCTAAACGCTCTAGCATACTTTGTACATGCTCCCTCATAGAGTCTATATCAGTCATTTGCTGGTAGGTATGTTCTCTTTCGTCACCACCCCCCACAATCTCAATCTGAATTGCATCCCCCGTTTGTGCAATGTCATCTACCTCCTCCAAAACACCTTCGATGTTATTTTCGATATGCATGTAAAAAGAAGCAAAATCCCTGCTACCCGATTGCATGGGGGGATTTATACGTCTCCGCACTTCAACATTATTGAAATGGGGTCTGTTAACTACAGCCGAGCCACCTTGTTGAACACGGCTTAGAGGCTGAGAGGTAGCGACAGGTTCCGAGCCTGCGGGTTGAACACGACTCAGCGGCTGAGAGGTAGCGTCAGGTTGCTGAAACGCCGTATGTTGAGACGGCGCTATGTCGCCCTCAATTTGATGATCAATTATTACAGCGCAGTTGTTAGGCTGTTGGCGAGTTTGTAGGCACGGCGCTATGTCGCTACCATCAATACACGCCAAGGGTTCAACGCACATGTCATCAATTATTTCATCATTCAACACAGACTGATTATCGTGAGTCGGGTCAGGCGGCTGTACATTTAACTCGTTGATAATGTCAATCAGTTGAGCCGGTATGTTAGGACTGAGACAACGTACACTCTCATACGTGTGGTTATTTAATTCAGTTATCAAGTTTAACAATTGTGAAGAAATGTGTGTAGGACTTTGGCTACCTTCATTGACACTTTGATTATTAAGACCCTCTACCACACTTTGTAAATGATTAGGCACATCGGGGCTGAGGGCACTCTGCTCACCCGATACCACCGCATTTACACCCTCTAGAGCAGATAGCAGGTGTGATGTTAATTCTGATATTTGACTCCTATACGCACCATCCGATAACATTTCAATATCGTTGTTAATTGTCAAGATTTGTTGATCTAGTTCAGGGGTATCACAAAATCTCTGCCTTGTACCTGATTCATGATTTGTTTCATCGGTTTCAAAATCTATTTCAACAATGCTTGCTATGACGTCTGCCTCAGCTGGCGTGAGTTTAGGGTCAGACATTGCCTTTTTATTTTAAACTATCGATGTTTCAATTGCAGATGTCAATGTCTGTATTACTTTGAGACAAGAGCGAAGTTGCTGTCTGTAAATACATTCACCGTCACACGCATGAGACCTTGAATCTTTCAGACGCCTCTCTCTCACACGGAAGGATGGGTGGGGGTTGTGTGTGAGCCTGCTCCTTCTTCGACCCCTCCTACTCCGAGTCATCTGACGCCTCGGTTGAGCAGCCTGTGGTTGGCTGTCAATAGCGCCTGAAGTATACAGAAGAAACAATGTTATAACATAAATATATGATAGAAAAAATAATATATATATATATATATATATATACATATAAAACAAAATTCGACATACCTTCAATTTCTTTTAACGATTCGCGAGTTTGGTTCAACTCCTCGTACTTAATATTCGCAAGCTCTGCGTCCGTCACGTGACCCGCTGACACGTCATCCGCTTTTTGAGCAAAGAGCCGATTCTGTCGGTCTTCAAATGCTCTTAAAAGATGCGGAGCTGAGCCCTCGTCAGACGATTCTCCCAACACATCCGACACGTTTGAAGCAGGCTCTTTGTAACCTTCGCGACCTGTGTCACCCAGACCGTTTTTCTGGATGTCTTGCTCCGCTGTACCTACCAGATCTAACATACATACATAAGTTAAACATTTTAAGATCAACGTATTAATATTAACTAACATAAATGAATGTGTGATTCACCGTAATCCGTCTGCGTTAAGTAGACTCCACTGAAGTCATCATTTAACCGCGCTTTTTTTTGTTGAGAAAAACAATAACATCACATTTCTGATGGAGAAAATAACAGAATAATGTAAACACATAATAAAACTCACGAGCATTGTGGACGTCCGCATAGACGATAATATCTATGTACAAAAAAAAACATACGTCATAAATACAATCGCATTATAACAGAATAGTTTATTTTTAGGAAAAAAAACAACCTACCTTTCACCATTGCTTTTAAAAGATCCGCAGAGCGTAGAGACCGACTTGAGGTGGTTTGAGCTTTGTAAAGGCCTTTTCTGACTGTTTAAACACTTGCACATCTATATATCCAGATACTTTCCCGCCCTAAAGAACATTCTGACCTGAAGACCCCTAACCCTAACCCCCACCCCATTTTTAAACTCCATTTTCTCCTCCATACACAAAATTGGACTGAGGACCAGCTAATTTCATCCCTCGGAAGGTAAGATTCATTTTTTTTCACCTCATACTATTATTAAAAGCTTTTTTAAACTGAAACATAGCACCAAAAATAATTTAACTCAGCCACATACACACACATCCCACAGATACACGCGACGAGGTCATAAAGCAGGGTCATACACCCCCCAACAATCTTAAGACCCAAAACATGTACAGACATATTCCCACCATCAAATAATTTAACTCAGCCACATACACACACATACAACCCAGATACAGACACACGCCGTAAAGAGCCGCGCAAGGTGAGAAGGTCAGACACCCCCAACAATCTTAAGACCCTAAACATCTACAGACATATTCCCACCACCAAAAAATAAACAAAACAAGATTTACAGATGATCTAACACATATGTTCAGACTTACCACCATCCAAAAAACAAAACAAAACAAGATTTACACTCATCCTGAGATAAATAAACTTACACATCTTACCACTCCTATCTCAGGATAAAAGTGAATGAAACACTTAAACACCCCCTACAGGACGAGGGAGGAAGCAGCAGCTCATAACATTTTTGACTTTCAACCACACACACACACACCACTCATACCAAACTCAAACCCTAACCCAACCCATAATTCAACATTTTAAATAAATAACAACCTAACCCTATAACCTATGACCTCCCTATGACCTCCATAAACTCTATGACCTCAATAACTCTTTTAAAAAAAAAAAAAAAAAAAAAAATATTTAATACTTTTTTATTAAGGTCATAAATCAATACTCCATCAAACTTTGTCATAATATCCACCTACCATTCTCTCTCTCTGGTTAAAGTGTTATGAAAAAAAAGGCTGTTGGGGGCTAGGGAGTATCGAGTTGATCATTATACATGAAGAAATAACCAATTTCATCGTTTGGTTTATGTTTTACACGCGTTTTAAATTTTATTGCCGAAATCGCTTTTTCTCGCCGAGATAAGCACGTTTTCTGAAATGCCGCTCTCCCGTCACTCTGGTTAAAGTGTTATGAAAAAAAAGGCTGTTGGGGGCTAGGGAGTATCGAGTTGATCATTATACATGAAGAAATAACCAATTTCATCGTTTGGTTTATGTTTTACACGTGTTTTAAATTTTATTGCCGAAATCGCTTTTTCTCGCCGAGATAAGCACGTTTTCTGAAATGCCGCTCTCCCGTCACTCTGGTTAAAGTGTTATGGAAAAAAAGGCTGTTGGGGGCCAGGGAGTATCGAGTTGATCATTATACATGAAGAAATAACCAATTTCATCGTTTGGTTTATGTTTTACACGCGTTTTAAATTTTATTGCCGAAATCGCTTTTTCTCGCCGAGATAAGCACGTTTTCTGAAATGCCGCTCTCCCGTCACTCTGGTTAAAGTGTTATGAAAAAAAAGGCTGTTGGGGGCTAGGGAGTATCGAGTTGATCATTATACATGAAGAAATAACCAATTTCATCGTTTGGTTTATGTTTTACACGCGTTTTAAATTTTATTGCCGAAATCGCTTTTTCTCGCCGAGATAAGCAAGTTTTCTGAAATGCCGCTCTCCCGTCACTCTGGTTAAAGTGTTGTGAAAAAAAAGGCTGTTGGGGGCTAGGGAGTATCGAGTTGATCATTATACATGAAGAAATAACCAATTTCATCGTTTGGTTTATGTTTTACACGCGTTTCAAATTTTATTGCCGAAATCGCTTTTTCTCGCCGAGATAAGCACGTTTTCTGAAATGCCGCTCTCCCGTCACTCTGGTTAAAGTGTTATGAAAAAAAAGGCTGTTGGGGGCTAGGGAGTATCGAGTTGATCATTTTACATGAAGAAATAACCAATTTCATCGTTTGGTTTATGTTTTACACGCGTTTTAAATTTTATTGCCAAAATCGCTTTTTCTCGCCGAGATAAGCACGTTTTCTGAAATGCCGCTCTCCCGTCACTCCGGTTAAAGTTTTATGAAAAAAAAGGCTGTTGGGGGCTAGGGAGTATCGAGTTGATCATTATACATGAAGAAATAACCAATTTCATCGTTTGGTTTATGTTTTACACGCGTTTTAAATTTTATTGCCGAAATCGCTTTTTCTCGCCGAGATAAGCACGTTTTCTGAAATGCCGCTCTCCCGTCACTCTGGTTAAAGTGTTATGAAAAAAAAGGCTGTTGGGGGCTAGGGAGTATCGAGTTGATCATTATACATGAAGAAATAACCAATTTCATCGTTTGGTTTATGTTTTACACGCGTTTTAAATTTTATTGCCGAAATCGCTTTTTCTCGCCGAGATAAGCACGTTTTCTGAAATGCCGCTCTCCCGTCACTCTGGTTAAAGTGTTATGAAAAAAAAGGCTGTTGGGGGCTAGGGAGTATCGAGTTGATCATTATACATGAAGAAATAACCAATTTCATCGTTTGGTTTATGTTTTACACGCGTTTTAAATTTTATTGCCGAAATCGCTTTTTCTCGCCGAGATAAGCACGTTTTCTGAAATGCCGCTCTCCCGTCACTCTGGTTAAAGTGTTATAAAAAAAAAGGCTGTTGGGGGCTAGGGAGTATCGAGTTGATCATTATACATGAAGAAATAACCAATTTCATCGTTTGGTTTATGTTTTACACGCGTTTTAAATTTTATTGCCGAAATTGCTTTTTCTCGCCGAGATAAGCACGTTTTCTGAAATGCCGCTCTCCCGTCACTCTGGTTAAAGTGTTATGAAAAAAAAGGCTGTTGGGGGCTAGGGAGTATCGAGTTGATCATTATACATGAAGAAATAACCAATTTCATCGTTTGGTTTATGTTTTACACGCGTTTTAAATTTTATTGCCGAAATCGCTTTTTCTCGCCGAGATAAGCACGTTTTCTGAAATGCCGCTCTCCCGTCACTCTGGTTAAAGTGTTATGAAAAAAAGGCTGTTGGGGGCTAGGGAGTATCGAGTTGATCATTATACATGAAGAAATAACCAATTTCATCGTTTGGTTTATGTTTTACACGCGTTTTAAATTTTATTGCCGAAATCGCTTTTTCTCGCCGAGATAAGCACGTTTTCTGAAATGCCGCTCTCCCGTCACTCTGGTTAAAGTGTTATGAAAAAAAAGGCTGTTGGGGGCTAGGGAGTATCGAGTTGATCATTATACATGAAGAAATAACCAATTTCATCGTTTGGTTTATGTTTTACACGCGTTTTAAATTTTATTGCCGAAATCGCTTTTTCTCGCCGAGATAAGCACGTTTTCTGAAATGCCGCTCTCCCGTCACTCTGGTTAAAGTGTTATGAAAAAAAAGGCTGTTGGGGGCTAGGGAGTATCGAGTTGATCATTATACATGAAGAAATAACCAATTTCATCGTTTGGTTTATGTTTTACACGCGTTTTAAATTTTATTGCCGAAATCGCTTTTTCTCGCCGAGATAAGCACGTTTTCTGAAATGCCGCTCTCCCGTCACTCTGGTTAAAGTGTTATAAAAAAAAAAGGCTGTTGGGGGCTAGGGAGTATCGAGTTGATCATTATACATGAAGAAATAACCAATTTCATCGTTTGGTTTATGTTTTACACGCGTTTTAAATTTTATTGCCGAAATCGCTTTTTCTCGCCGAGATAAGCACGTTTTCTGAAATGCCGCTCTCCCGTCACTCTGGTTAAAGTGTTATGAAAAAAAAGGCTGTTGGGGGCTAGGGAGTATCGAGTTGATCATTATACATGAAGAAATAACCAATTTCATCGTTTGGTTTATGTTTTACACGCGTTTTAAATTTTATTGCCGAAATCGCTTTTTCTCGCCGAGATAAGCACGTTTTCTGAAATGCCGCTCTCCCGTCACTCTGGTTAAAGTGTTATGAAAAAAAAGGCTGTTGGGGGCTAGGGAGTATCGAGTTGATCATTATACATGAAGAAATAACCAATTTCATCGTTTGGTTTATGTTTTACACGCGTTTTAAATTTTATTGCCGAAATCGCTTTTTCTCGCCGAGATAAGCACGTTTTCTGAAATGCCGCTCTCCCGTCACTCTGGTTAAAGTGTTATAAAAAAAAAGGCTGTTGGGGGCTAGGGAGTATCGAGTTGATCATTATACATGAAGAAATAACCAATTTCATCGTTTGGTTTATGTTTTACACGCGTTTTAAATTTTATTGCCGAAATCGCTTTTTCTCGCCGAGATAAGCACGTTTTCTGAAATGCCGCTCTCCCGTCACTCTGGTTAAAGTGTTATGAAAAAAAAGGCTGTTGGGGGATAGGGAGTATCGAGTTGATCATTATACATGAAGAAATAACCAATTTCATCGTTTGGTTTATGTTTTACACGCGTTTTAAATTTTATTGCCGAAATCGCTTTTTCTCGCCGAGATAAGCACGTTTTCTGAAATGCCGCTCTCCCGTCACTCTGGTTAAAGTGTTATGAAAAAAAAGGCTGTTGGGTGCTAGGGAGTATCGAGTTGATCATTATACATGAAGAAATAACCAATTTCATCGTTTGGTTTATGTTTTACACGCGTTTTAAATTTTATTGCCGAAATCGCTTTTTCTCGCCGAGATAAGCACGTTTTCTGAAATGCCGCTCTCCCGTCACTCTGGTTAAAGTGTTATGAAAAAAAAGGCTGTTGGGGGCTAGGGAGTATCGAGTTGATCATTATACATGAAGAAATAACCAATTTCATCGTTTGGTTTATGTTTTACACGCGTTTTAAATTTTATTGCCGAAATCGCTTTTTCTCGCCGAGATAAGCACGTTTTCTGAAATGCCGCTCTCCCGTCACTCTGGTTAAAGTGTTATGAAAAAAAAGGCTGTTGGGGGCTAGGGAGTATCGAGTTGATCATTATACATGAAGAAATAACCAATTTCATCGTTTGGTTTATGTTTTACACGCGTTTTAAATTTTATTGCCGAAATCGCTTTTTCTCGCCGAGATAAGCACGTTTTCTGAAATGCCGCTCTCCCGTCACTCTGGTTAAAGTGTTATGAAAAAAAAGGCTGTTGGGGGCTAGGGAGTATCGAGTTGATCATTATACATGAAGAAATAACCAATTTCATCGTTTGGTTTATGTTTTACACGCGTTTTAAATTTTATTGCCGAAATCGCTTTTTCTCGCCGAGATAAGCACGTTTTCTGAAATGCCGCTCTCCCGTCACTCTGGTTAAAGTGTTATGAAAAAAAAGGCTGTTGGGGGCTAGGGAGTATCGAGTTGATCATTATACATGAAGAAATAACCAATTTCATCGTTTGGTTTATGTTTTACACGCGTTTTAAATTTTATTGCCGAAATCGCTTTTTCTCGCCGAGATAAGCACGTTTTCTGAAATGCCGCTCTCCCGTCACTCTGGTTAAAGTGTTGTGAAAAAAAAGGCTGTTGGGGGCTAGGGAGTATCGAGTTGATCATTATACATGAAGAAATAACCAATTTCATCGTTTGGTTTATGTTTTACACGCGTTTTAAATTTTATTGCCGAAATCGCTTTTTCTCGCCGAGATAAGCACGTTTTCTGAAATGCCGCTCTCCCGTCACTCTGGTTAAAGTGTTATGAAAAAAAAGGCTGTTGGGGGCTAGGGAGTATCGAGTTGATCATTTTACATGAAGAAATAACCAATTTCATCGTTTGGTTTATGTTTTACACGTGTTTTAAATTTTATTGCCGAAATCGCTTTTTCTCGCCGAGATAAGCACGTTTTCTGAAATGCCGCTCTCCCGTCACTCCGGTTAAAGTTTTATGAAAAAAAAGGCTGTTGGGGGCTAGGGAGTATCGAGTTGATCATTATACATGAAGAAATAACCAATTTCATCGTTTGGTTTATGTTTTACACGCGTTTTAAATTTTATTGCCGAAATCGCTTTTTCTCGCCGAGATAAGCACGTTTTCTGAAATGCCGCTCTCCCGTCACTCTGGTTAAAGTGTTATGAAAAAAAAGGCTGTTGGGGGCTAGGGAGTATCGAGTTGATCATTATACATGAAGAAATAACCAATTTCATCGTTTGGTTTATGTTTTACACGCGTTTTAAATTTTATTGCCGAAATCGCTTTTTCTCGCCGAGATAAGCACGTTTTCTGAAATGCCGCTCTCCCGTCACTCTGGTTAAAGTGTTATGAAAAAAAAGGCTGTTGGGGGCTAGGGAGTATCGAGTTGATCATTATACATGAAGAAATAACCAATTTCATCGTTTGGTTTATGTTTTACACGCGTTTTAAATTTCATTGCCGAAATCGCTTTTTCTCGCCGAGATAAGCACGTTTTCTGAAATGCCGCTCTCCCGTCACTCTGGTTAAAGTGTTATGAAAAAAAAGGCTGTTGGGGGCTAGGGAGTATCGAGTTGATCATTATACATGAAGAAATAACCAATTTCATCGTTTGGTTTATGTTTTACACGCGTTTTAAATTTTATTGCCGAAATCGCTTTTTCTCGCCGAGATAAGCACGTTTTCTGAAATGCCGCTCTCCCGTCACTCTGGTTAAAGTGTTATGAAAAAAAAGGCTGTTGGGGGCTAGGGAGTATCGAGTTGATCATTATACATGAAGAAATAACCCATTTCATCGTTTGGTTTATGTTTTACACGCGTTTTAAATTTTATTGCCGAAATCGCTTTTTCTCGCCGAGATAAGCACGTTTTCTGAAATGCCGCTCTCCCGTCACTCTGGTTAAAGTGTTATGAAAAAAAAGGCTGTTGGGGGCTAGGGAGTATCGAGTTGATCATTATACATGAAGAAATAACCAATTTCATCGTTTGGTTTATGTTTTACACGCGTTTTAAATTTTATTGCCGAAATCGCTTTTTCTCGCCGAGATAAGCACGTTTTCTGAAATGCCGCTCTCCCGTCACTCTGGTTAAAGTGTTATGAAAAAAAAGGCTGTTGGGGGCTAGGGAGTATCGAGTTGATCATTATACATGAAGAAATAACCAATTTCATCGTTTGGTTTATGTTTTACACGCGTTTTAAATTTTATTGCCGAAATCGCTTTTTCTCGCCGAGATAAGCACGTTTTCTGAAATGCCGCTCTCCCGTCACTCTGGTTAAAGTGTTATGAAAAAAAAGGCTGTTGGGGGCTAGGGAGTATCGAGTTGATCATTATACATGAAGAAATAACCAATTTCATCGTTTGGTTTATGTTTTACACGCGTTTTAAATTTTATTGCCGAAATCGCTTTTTCTCGCCGAGATAAGCACGTTTTCTGAAATGCCGCTCTCCCGTCACTCTGGTTAAAGTGTTATGAAAAAAAAGGCTGTTGGGGGCTAGGGAGTATCGAGTTGATCATTATACATGAAGAAATAACCTATTTCATCGTTTGGTTTATGTTTTACACGCGTTTTAAATTTTATTGCCGAAATCGCTTTTTCTCGCCGAGATAAGCACGTTTTCTGAAATGCCGCTCTCCCGTCACTCTGGTTAAAGTGTTATGAAAAAAAAGGCTGTTGGGGGCTAGGGAGTATCGAGTTGATCATTATACATGAAGAAATAACCAATTTCATCGTTTGGTTTATGTTTTACACGCGTTTTAAATTTTATTGCCGAAATCGCTTTTTCTCGCCGAGATAAGCACGTTTTCTGAAATGCCGCTCTCCCGTCACTCTGGTTAAAGTGTTGTGAAAAAAAAGGCTGTTGGGGGCTAGGGAGTATCGAGTTGATCATTATACATGAAGAAATAACCAATTTCATCGTTTGGTTTATGTTTTACACGCGTTTTAAATTTTATTGCCGAAATCGCTTTTTCTCGCCGAGATAAGCACGTTTTCTGAAATGCCGCTCTCCCGTCACTCTGGTTAAAGTGTTATGAAAAAAAAGGCTGTTGGGGGCTAGGGAGTATCGAGTTGATCATTATACATGAAGAAATGACCAATTTCATCGTTTGGTTTATGTTTTACACGCGTTTTAAATTTTATTGCCGAAATCGCTTTTTCTCGCCGAGATAAGCACGTTTTCTGAAATGCCGCTCTCCCGTCACTCTGGTTAAAGTGTTATGAAAAAAAAGGCTGTTGGGGGCTAGGGAGTATCGAGTTGATCATTATACATGAAGAAATGACCAATTTCATCGTTTGGTTTATGTTTTACACGCGTTTTAAATTTTATTGCCGAAATCGCTTTTTCTCGCCGAGATAAGCACGTTTTCTGAAATGCCGCTCTCCCGTCACTCTGGTTAAAGTGTTATGAAAAAAAAGGCTGTTGGGGGCTAGGGAGTATCGAGTTGATCATTATACATGAAGAAATAACCAATTTCATCGTTTGGTTTATGTTTTACACGCGTTTTAAATTTTATTGCCGAAATCGCTTTTTCTCGCCGAGATAAGCACGTTTTCTGAAATGCCGCTCTCCCGTCACTCTGGTTAAAGTGTTATGGAAAAAAAGGCTGTTGGGGGCTAGGGAGTATCGAGTTGATCATTATACATGAAGAAATAACCAATTTCATCGTTTGGTTTATGTTTTACACGCATTTTAAATTTTATTGCCGAAATCGCTTTTTCTCGCCGAGATAAGCACGTTTTCTGAAATGCCGCTCTCCCGTCACTCTGGTTAAAGTGTTATGAAACAAAAGGCTGTTGGGGGCTAGGGAGTATCGAGTTGATCATTATACATGAAGAAATAACCAATTTCATCGTTTGGTTTATGTTTTACACGCGTTTTAAATTTTATTGCCGAAATCACTTTTTCTCGCCGAGATAAGCACGTTTTCTGAAATGCCGCTCTCCCGTCACTCTGGTTAAAGTGTTATGAAAAAAAAGGCTGTTGGGGGCTAGGGAGTATCGAGTTGATCATTATACATGAAGAAATAACCAATTTCATCGTTTGGTTTATGTTTTACACGCGTTTTAAATTTTATTGCCGAAATCGCTTTTTCTCGCCGAGATAAGCACGTTTTCTGAAATGCCGCTCTCCCGTCACTCTGGTTAAAGTGTTATGAAAAAAAAGGCTGTTGGGGGCTAGGGAGTATCGAGTTGATCATTATACATGAAGAAATAACCAATTTCATCGTTTGTTTATGTTTTACACGCGTTTTAAATTTTATTGCCGAAATCGCTTTTTCTCGCCGAGATAAGCACGTTTTCTGAAATGCCGCTCTCCCGTCACTCTGGCTAAAGTGTTATGAAAAAAAAGGCTGTTGGGGGCTAGGGAGTATCGAGTTGATCATTATACATGAAGAAATAACCAATTTCATCGTTTGGTTTATGTTTTACACGCGTTTTAAATTTTATTGCCGAAATCGCTTTTTCTCGCCGAGATAAGCACGTTTTCTGAAATGCCGCTCTCCCGTCACTCTGGTTAAAGTGTTATAAAAAAAAAAGGCTGTTGGGGGCTAGGGAGTATTGAGTTGATCATTATACATGAAGAAATAACCAATTTCATCGTTTGGTTTATGTTTTACACGCGTTTTAAATTTTATTGCCGAAATCGCTTTTTCTCGCCGAGATAAGCACGTTTTCTGAAATGCCGCTCTCCCGTCACTCTGGTTAAAGTGTTATGAAAAAAAAGGCTGTTGGGGGCTAGGGAGTATCGAGTTGATCATTATACATGAAGAAATAACCAATTTCATCGTTTGGTTTATGTTTTACACGTGTTTTAAATTTTATTGCCGAAATCGCTTTTTCTCGCCGAGATAAGCACGTTTTCTGAAATGCCGCTCTCCCGTCACTCTGGTTAAAGTGTTATGGAAAAAAAGGCTGTTGGGGGCTAGGGAGTATCGAGTTGATCATTATACATGAAGAAATAACCAATTTCATCGTTTGGTTTATGTTTTACACGCGTTTTAAATTTTATTGCCGAAATCGCTTTTTCTCGCCGAGATAAGCACGTTTTCTGAAATGCCGCTCTCCCGTCACTCTGGTTAAAGTGTTATGAAAAAAAAGGCTGTTGGGGGCTAGGGAGTATCGAGTTGATCATTATACATGAAGAAATAACCAATTTCATCGTTTGGTTTATGTTTTACACGCGTTTTAAATTTTATTGCCGAAATAGCTTTTTCTCGCCGAGATAAGCACGTTTTCTGAAATGCCGCTCTCCCGTCACTCTGGTTAAAGTGTTGTGAAAAAAAAGGCTGTTGGGGGCTAGGGAGTATCGAGTTGATCATTATACATGAAGAAATAACCAATTTCATCGTTTGGTTTATGTTTTACACGCGTTTTAAATTTTATTGCCGAAATCGCTTTTTCTCGCCGAGATAAGCACGTTTTCTGAAATGCCGCTCTCCCGTCACTCTGGTTAAAGTGTTATGAAAAAAAAGGCTGTTGGGGGCTAGGGAGTATCGAGTTGATCATTTTACATGAAGAAATAACCAATTTCATCGTTTGGTTTATGTTTTACACGCGTTTTAAATTTTATTGCCAAAATCGCTTTTTCTCGCCGAGATAAGCACGTTTTCTGAAATGCCGCTCTCCCGTCACTCCGGTTAAAGTTTTATGAAAAAAAAGGCTGTTGGGGGCTAGGGAGTATCGAGTTGATCATTATACATGAAGAAATAACCAATTTCATCGTTTGGTTTATGTTTTACACGCGTTTTAAATTTTATTGCCGAAATCGCTTTTTCTCGCCGAGATAAGCACGTTTTCTGAAATGCCGCTCTCCCGTCACTCTGGTTAAAGTGTTATGAAAAAAAAGGCTGTTGGGGGCTAGGGAGTATCGAGTTGATCATTATACATGAAGAAATAACCAATTTCATCGTTTGGTTTATGTTTTACACGCGTTTTAAATTTTATTGCCGAAATCGCTTTTTCTCGCCGAGATAAGCACGTTTTCTGAAATGCCGCTCTCCCGTCACTCTGGTTAAAGTGTTATGAAAAAAAAGGCTGTTGGGGGCTAGGGAGTATCGAGTTGATCATTATACAATGAAGAAATAACCAATTTCATCGTTTGGTTTATGTTTTACACGCGTTTTAAATTTTATTGCCGAAATCGCTTTTTCTCGCCGAGATAAGCACGTTTTCTGAAATGCCGCTCTCCCGTCACTCTGGTTAAAGTGTTATAAAAAAAAAGGCTGTTGGGGGCTAGGGAGTATCGAGTTGATCATTATACATGAAGAAATAACCAATTTCATCGTTTGGTTTATGTTTTACACGCGTTTTAAATTTTATTGCCGAAATTGCTTTTTCTCGCCGAGATAAGCACGTTTTCTGAAATGCCGCTCTCCCGTCACTCTGGTTAAAGTGTTATGAAAAAAAAGGCTGTTGGGGGCTAGGGAGTATCGAGTTGATCATTATACATGAAGAAATAACCAATTTCATCGTTTGGTTTATGTTTTACACGCGTTTTAAATTTTATTGCCGAAATCGCTTTTTCTCGCCGAGATAAGCACGTTTTCTGAAATGCCGCTCTCCCGTCACTCTGGTTAAAGTGTTATGAAAAAAAAGGCTGTTGGGGGCTAGGGAGTATCGAGTTGATCATTATACATGAAGAAATAACCAATTTCATCGTTTGGTTTATGTTTTACACGCGTTTTAAATTTTATTGCCGAAATCGCTTTTTCTCGCCGAGATAAGCACGTTTTCTGAAATGCCGCTCTCCCGTCACTCTGGTTAAAGTGTTATGAAAAAAAAGGCTGTTGGGGGCTAGGGAGTATCGAGTTGATCATTATACATGAAGAAATAACCAATTTCATCGTTTGGTTTATGTTTTACACGCGTTTTAAATTTTATTGCCGAAATCGCTTTTTCTCGCCGAGATAAGCACGTTTTCTGAAATGCCGCTCTCCCGTCACTCTGGTTAAAGTGTTATGAAAAAAAAGGCTGTTGGGGGCTAGGGAGTATCGAGTTGATCATTATACATGAAGAAATAACCAATTTCATCGTTTGGTTTATGTTTTACACGCGTTTTAAATTTTATTGCCGAAATCGCTTTTTCTCGCCGAGATAAGCACGTTTTCTGAAATGCCGCTCTCCCGTCACTCTGGTTAAAGTGTTATAAAAAAAAAGGCTGTTGGGGGCTAGGGAGTATCGAGTTGATCATTATACATGAAGAAATAACCAATTTCATCGTTTGGTTTATGTTTTACACGCGTTTTAAATTTTATTGCCGAAATCGCTTTTTCTCGCCGAGATAAGCACGTTTTCTGAAATGCCGCTCTCCCGTCACTCTGGTTAAAGTGTTATGAAAAAAAAGGCTGTTGGGGGCTAGGGAGTATCGAGTTGATCATTATACATGAAGAAATAACCAATTTCATCGTTTGGTTTATGTTTTACACGCGTTTTAAATTTTATTGCCGAAATCGCTTTTTCTCGCCGAGATAAGCACGTTTTCTGAAATGCCGCTCTCCCGTCACTCTGGTTAAAGTGTTATGAAAAAAAAGGCTGTTGGGGGCTAGGGAGTATCGAGTTGATCATTATACATGAAGAAATAACCAATTTCATCGTTTGGTTTATGTTTTACACGCGTTTTAAATTTTATTGCCGAAATCGCTTTTTCTCGCCGAGATAAGCACGTTTTCTGAAATGCCGCTCTCCCGTCACTCTGGTTAAAGTGTTATGAAAAAAAAGGCTGTTGGGGGCTAGGGAGTATTGAGTTGATCATTATACATGAAGAAATAACCAATTTCATCGTTTGGTTTATGTTTTACACGCGTTTTAAATTTTATTGCCGAAATCGCTTTTTCTCGCCGAGATAAGCACGTTTTCTGAAATGCCGCTCTCCCGTCACTCTGGTTAAAGTGTTATGAAAAAAAAGGCTGTTGGGGGCTAGGGAGTATCGAGTTGATCATTATACATGAAGAAATAACCAATTTCATCGTTTGGTTTATGTTTTACACGCGTTTTAAATTTTATTGCCAAAATCGCTTTTTCTCGCCGAGATAAGCACGTTTTCTGAAATGCCGCTCTCCCGTCACTCTGGTTAAAGTGTTATGAAAAAAAAGGCTGTTGGGGGCTAGGGAGTATCGAGTTGATCATTATACATGAAGAAATAACCAATTTCATCGTTTGGTTTATGTTTTACACGCGTTTTAAATTTTATTGCCGAAATCGCTTTTTCTCGCCGAGATAAGCACGTTTTCTGAAATGCCGCTCTCCCGTCACTCTGGTTAAAGTGTTATGAAAAAAAAGGCTGTTGGGGGCTAGGGAGTATCGAGTTGATCATTATACATGAAGAAATAACCCATTTCATCGTTTGGTTTATGTTTTACACGCGTTTTAAATTTTATTGCCGAAATCGCTTTTTCTCGCCGAGATAAGCACGTTTTCTGAAATGCCGCTCTCCCGTCACTCTGGTTAAAGTGTTATAAAAAAAAAGGCTGTTGGGGGTTAGGGAGTATCGAGTTGATCATTATACATGAAGAAATAACCAATTTCATCGTTTGGTTTATGTTTTACACGCGTTTTAAATTTTATTGCCGAAATCGCTTTTTCTCGCCGAGATAAGCACGTTTTCTGAAATGCCGCTCTCCCGTCACTCTGGTTAAAGTGTTATGAAAAAAAAGGCTGTTGGGGGCTAGGGAGTATCGAGTTGATCATTATACATGAAGAAATAACCAATTTCATCGTTTGGTTTATGTTTTACACGCGTTTTAAATTTTATTGCCGAAATCGCTTTTTCTCGCCGAGATAAGCACGTTTTCTGAAATGCCGCTCTCCCGTCACTCTGGTTAAAGTGTTATGAAAAAAAAGGCTGTTGGGGGCTAGGGAGTATCGAGTTGATCATTATACATGAAGAAATAACCAATTTCATCGTTTGGTTTATGTTTTACACGCGTTTTAAATTTTATTGCCGAAATCGCTTTTTCTCGCCGAGATAAGCACGTTTTCTGAAATGCCGCTCTCCCGTCACTCTGGTTAAAGTGTTATGAAAAAAAAGGCTGTTGGGGGCTAGGGAGTATCGAGTTGATCATTATACATGAAGAAATAACCAATTTCATCGTTTGGTTTATGTTTTACACGCGTTTTAAATTTTATTGCCGAAATCGCTTTTTCTCGCCGAGATAAGCACGTTTTCTGAAATGCCGCTCTCCCGTCACTCTGGTTAAAGTGTTATGAAAAAAAAGGCTGTTGGGGGCTAGGGAGTATCGAGTTGATCATTATACATGAAGAAATAACCAATTTCATCGTTTGGTTTATGTTTTACACGCGTTTTAAATTTTATTGCCGAAATCGCTTTTTCTCGCCGAGATAAGCACGTTTTCTGAAATGCCGCTCTCCCGTCACTCTGGTTAAAGTGTTATGAAAAAAAAGGCTGTTGGGGGCTAGGGAGTATCGAGTTGATCATTTTACATGAAGAAATAACCAATTTCATCGTTTGGTTTATGTTTTACACGCGTTTTAAATTTTATTGCCAAAATCGCTTTTTCTCGCCGAGATAAGCACGTTTTCTGAAATGCCGCTCTCCCGTCACTCTGGTTAAAGTTTTATGAAAAAAAAGGCTGTTGGGGGCTAGGGAGTATCGAGTTGATCATTATACCTGAAGAAATAACCAATTTCATCGTTTGGTTTATGTTTTACACGCTGCTGAGCTCCAGCTGGATGTGTAAAAAGAACCGGGCTGGTTAAAAAAAGAACCGGGCGACCCGGTAAAATTGCTTAGCCGGGGCTCTGGAAGCCTAACACGGCGTGATCTTGTCCAAAAAGCCGCTGCTGAGCTCCAGCTGGAAGTGTAAAAAGAACCGGGCTGGTTAAAAAAAAGAACCGGGCGACCCGGTAAAATTGCTTAGCCGGGGCTCTGGAAGCCTAACACGGCGTGATCTTGTCCAAAAAGCCGCTGCTGAGCTCCAGCTGGAAGTGTAAAAAGAACCGGGCTGGTTAAAAAAAAGAACCGGGCGGCCCGGTAAAATTGCCTAGCCGGGGTCCTGGAAGCCTAACCCGGCGTGATACTGTGCAAAAAGCCGCTGCTGAGCTCCAGCTGGAAGTGTAAAAAGAACCGGGCTGGTTAAAAAAAGAATCGGGCGACCCGGTAAAATTGCTTAGCCGGGGCTCTGGAAGCCTAACACGGCGTGATCTTGTCCAAAAAGCCGCTGCTGAGCTCCAGCTGGAAGTGTAAAAAGAACCGGGCTGGTTAAAAAAAAGAACCGGGCGGCCCGTTAAAATTGCTTAGCCGGGGCTCTGGAAGCCTAACCAGGCGTGATCTTGTCCAAAAAGCCGCTCGTGAGCTCCAGCTGGAAGTGTAAAAAGAACCGGGCTGGTTAAAAAAAAGAACCGGGCGGCCCGGTAAAATTGCTTAGCCGGGGTCCTGGAAGCCTAACCCGGCGTGATATTGTCCAAAAAGCCGCTGCTGAGCTCCAGCTGGAAGTGTAAAAAGAACCGGGCTGGTTAAAAAAAAAGAACCGGGCGGGCCGGTAAAATTTCTTAGCCGGGGCTCTGGAAGCCTAACACGGCGTGATCTTCTCCCAAAAGCCGCTCGTGAGCTCCAGCTGGAAGTGTAAAAAGAACCGGGCTGGTTCAAAAAAAGAACCGGGCGGCCCGGTAGAATTGCTTAGCCGAGGTCCTGTAAGCCTAACCCGGCGTGATCTTGCGCCAAAAGCCGCTGCTGAGCTCCAGCTGGAAGTGTAAAAAGAACCGGACTGGTTCAAAAAAAGAACCGGGCGGCCCGGTAAAATTGCTTAGCCGGGGTCCTGGAAGCCTAACGCGGCGTGATCTTGCCCGAAAGTCGGCCTCTATACTTCCATATTAGGTACCAGGCGCTCAGAGCCAACTTGGCGAAAATTTTCTAAGTGCCCACGGCTCTGCGGGGATTGTGCGTCCGACCCGCGCCGGTTCTCCAGCCGGCCTGAAATAACGCAAAACCAGCCTCTCCCCCTGGAGCTCACAGCCAAAGGCGAAACTTTTCTAAGTGCCTACGGCTCTGCGGGCTTTTGAGTCCGCCCCGCGCCGGTTCGTCGGTCGGCCTCAAAAAGCGAAAAATCAGCCTCTCTCCCTGGAGCTCGACTCGAGTTGATCATTATACATGAAGAAATAACCAATTTCATCGTTTGGTTTATGCTTTACACGCGTTTTAAATTTTATTGCCGAAATCGCTTTTTCTCGCCGAGATAAGCACGTTTTCTGAAATGCCGCTCTCCCGTCACTCTGGTTAAAGTGTTATGAAAAAAAAGGCTGTTGGGGGCTAGGGAGTATCGAGTTGATCATTATACATGAAGAAATAACCAATTTCATCGTTTGGTTTATGTTTTACACGCGTTTTAAATTTTATTGCCGAAATCGCTTTTTCTCGCCGAGATAAGCACGTTTTCTGAAATGCCGCTCTCCCGTCACTCTGGTTAAAGTGTTATGAAAAAAAAGGCTGTTGGGGGCTAGGGAGTATCGAGTTGATCATTATACATGAAGAAATAACCAATTTCATCGTTTGGTTTATGTTTTACACGCGTTTTAAATTTTATTGCCAAAATCGCTTTTTCTCGCCGAGATAAGCACGTTTTCTAAAATGCCGCTCTCCCGTCACTCTGGTTAAAGTGTTATGAAAAAAAAGGCTGTTGGGGGCTAGGGAGTATCGAGTTGATCATTATACATGAAGAAATAACCAATTTCATCGTTTGGTTTATGTTTTACACGCGTTTTAAATTTTATTGCCGAAATCGCTTTTTCTCGCCGAGATAAGCACGTTTTCTGAAATGCCGCTCTCCCGTCACTCTGGTTAAAGTGTTATAAAAAAAAGGCTGTTGGTGGCTAGGGAGTATCGAGTTGATCATTATACATGAAGAAATAACCAATTTCATCGTTTGGTTTATGTTTTACACCCGTTTTAAATTTTATTGCCGAAATCGCTTTTTCTCGCCGAGATAAGCACGTTTTCTGAAATGCCGCTCTCCCGTCACTCTGGTTAAAGTGTTATAAAAAAAAGGCTGTTGGTGGCTAGGGAGTATCGAGTTGATCATTATACATGAAGAAATAACCAATTTCATCGTTTGGTTTATGTTTTACACGCGTTTTAAATTTTATTGCCGAAATCGCTTTTTCTCGCCGAGATAAGCACGTTTTCTGAAATGCCGCTCTCCTGTCACTCTGGTTAAAGTGTTATGAAAAAAAAGGCTGTTGGGGGCTAGGGGGTATCGAGTTGATCATTATACATGAAGAAATAACCAATTTCATCGTTTGGTTTATGTTTTACACGCGTTTTAAATTTTATTGCCGAAATCACTTTTTCTCGCCGAGATAAGCACGTTTTCTGAAATGCCGCTCTCCCGTCACTCTGGTTAAAGTGTTGTGAAAAAAAAGGCTGTTGGGGGCTAGGGAGTATCGAGTTGATCATTATACATGAAGAAATAACCAATTTCATCGTTTGGTTTATGTTTTACACGCGTTTTAAATTTTATTGCCGAAATCGCTTTTTCTCGCCGAGATAAGCACGTTTTCTGAAATGCCGCTCTCCCGTCACTCTGGTTAAAGTGTTATGAAAAAAAAGGCTGTTGGGGGCTAGGGAGTATCGAGTTGATCATTATACATGAAGAAATAACCAATTTCATCGTTTGGTTTATGTTTTACACGCGTTTTAAATTTTATTGCCGAAATCGCTTTTTCTCGCCGAGATAAGCACGTTTTCTGAAATGCCGCTCTCCCGTCACTCTGGTTAAAGTGTTATGAAAAAAAAGGCTGTTGGGGGCTAGGGAATATCGAGTTGATCATTATACATGAAGAAATAACCAATTTCATCGTTTGGTTTATGTTTTACACGCGTTTTAAATTGTATTGCCGAAATCGCTTTTTCTCGACGAGATAAGCACGTTTTCTGAAATGCCGCTCTCCCGTCACTCTGGTTAAAGTGTTTTGAAAAAAAAGGCTGTTGGGGGCTAGGGAGTATCGAGTTGATCATTATACATGAAGAAATAACCAATTTCATCGTTTGGTTTATGTTATACACGCGTTTTAAATTTTATTGCCGAAATCGCTTTTTCTCGCCGAGATAAGCACGTTTTCTGAAATGCCGCTTCCCGTCACTCTGGTTAAAGTGTTATGAAAAAAAAGGCTGTTGGGGGCTAGGGAGTATCGAGTTGATCATTATACACTAAGAAATAACCAATTTCATCGTTTGGTTTATGTTTTACACGCTGCTGAGCTCCAGCTGGATGTGTAAAAAGAACCGGGCTGGTTAAAAAAAGAACCGGGCGACCCGGTAAAATTGCTTAGCCGGGGCTCTGGAAGCCTAACACGGCGTGATCTTGTCCAAAAAGCCGCTGCTGAGCTCCAGCTGGAAGTGTGAAAAGAACCGGGCTGGTTAAAAAAAAGAACCGGGCGACCCGGTAAAATTGCTTAGCCGGGGCTCTGGAAGCCTAACACGGCGTGATCTTGTCCAAAAAGCCGCTGCTGAGCTCCAGCTGGAAGTGTAAAAAGAACCGGGCGGCCCGGTAAAATTGCCTAGCCGGGGTCCTGGAAGCCTAACCCGGCGTGATACTGTGCAAAAAGCCGCTGCTGAGCTCCAGCTGGAAGTGTAAAAAGAACTGGGCTGGTTAAAAAAAGAACCGGGCGACCCGGTAAAATTGCTTAGCCGGGGCTCTGGAAGCCTAACCAGGCGTGATCTTGTCCCAAAAGCCGCTCGTAAACTCCAGCTGGAAGTGTAAAAAGAACCGGGCTGGTTTAAAAAAAGAACCGGGCGGCCCGGTAAAATTGCTTAGCCGGGGTCCTGGAAGCCTAACCCGGCGTGATATTGTCCAAAAAGCCGCTGCTGAGCTCCAGCTGGAAGTGTAAAAAGAACCGGGCTGGTTAAAAAAAAGAACCGGGCGGGCCGGTAAAATTGCTTAGCCGGGGCTCTGGAAGCCTAACACGGCGTGATCTTGTCCCAAAAGCCGCTCGTAAACTCCAGCTGGAAGTGTAAAAAGAACCGGGCTGGTTCAAAAAAAGAACCGGGCGGCCCGGTAGAATTGCTTAGCCGAGGTCCTGTAAGCCTAACCCGGCGTGATCTTGCGCCAAAAGCCGCTGCTGAGCTCCAGCTGGAAGTGTAAAAAGAACCGGACTGGTTCAAAAAAAGAACCGGGCGGCCCGGTAAAATTGCTTAGCCGGGGTCCTGGAAGCCTAACGCGGCGTGATCTTGCCCGAAAGTCGGCCTCTATACTTCCATATTAGGTACCAGGCGCTCAGAGCCAACTTGGCGAAAATTTTCTAAGTGCCCACGGCTCTGCGGGGATTGTGCGTCCGACCCGCGCCGGTTCTCCAGCCGGCCTGAAATAACGCAAAACCAGCCTCTCCCCCTGGAGCTCACAGCCAAAGGCGAAACTTTTCTAAGTGCCTACGGCTCTGCGGGCTTTTGAGTCCGCCCCGCGCCGGTTCGTCGGTCGGCCTCAAAAAGCGAAAAATCAGCCTCTCTCCCTGGAGCTCGACTCGAGTTGATCATTATACATGAAGAAATAACCAATTTCATCGTTTGGTTTATGCTTTACACGCGTTTTAAATTTTATTGCCGAAATCGCTTTTTCTCGCCGAGATAAGCACGTTTTCTGAAATGCCGCTCTCCCGTCACTCTGGTTAAAGTGTTATGAAAAAAAAGGCTGTTGGGGGCTAGGGAGTATCGAGTTGATCATTATACATGAAGAAATAACCAATTTCATCGTTTGGTTTATGTTTTACACGCGTTTTAAATTTTATTGCCGAAATCGCTTTTTCTCGCCGAGATAAGCACGTTTTCTGAAATGCCGCTCTCCCGTCACTCTGGTTAAAGTGTTATGAAAAAAAAGGCTGTTGGGGGCTAGGGAGTATCGAGTTGATCATTATACATGAAGAAATAACCAATTTCATCGTTTGGTTTATGTTTTACACGCGTTTTAAATTTTATTGCCAAAATCGCTTTTTCTCGCCGAGATAAGCACGTTTTCTAAAATGCCGCTCTCCCGTCACTCTGGTTAAAGTGTTATGAAAAAAAAGGCTGTTGGGGGCTAGGGAGTATCGAGTTGATCATTATACATGAAGAAATAACCAATTTCATCGTTTGGTTTATGTTTTACACGCGTTTTAAATTTTATTGCCGAAATCGCTTTTTCTCGCCGAGATAAGCACGTTTTCTGATATGCCGCTCTCCCGTCACTCTGGTTAAAGTGTTATGAAAAAAAAGGCTGTTGGGGGCTAGGGAGTATCGAGTTGATCATTATACATGAAGAAATAACCAATTTCATCGTTTGGTTTATGTTTTACACGCGTTTTAAATTTTATTGCCGAAATCGCTTTTTCTCGCCGAGATAAGCACGTTTTCTGAAATGCCGCTCTCCCGTCACTCTGGTTAAAGTGTTATGAAAAAAAAGGCTGTTGGGGGCTAGGGAGTATCGAGTTGATCATTATACATGAAGAAATAACCAATTTCATCGTTTGGTTTATGTTTTACACGCGTTTTAAATTTTATTGCCGAAATCGCTTTTTCTCGCCGAGATAAGCACGTTTTATGAAATGCCGCTCTCCCGTCACTCTGGTTAAAGTGTTATGAAAAAAAAGGCTGTTGGGGGCTAGGGAGTATCGAGTTGATCATTATACATGAAGAAATAACCAATTTCATCGTTTGGTTTATGTTTTACACGCGTTTTAAATTTTATTGCCGAAATCGCTTTTTCTCGCCGAGATAAGCACGTTTTCTGAAATGCCGCTCTCCCGTCACTCTGGTTAAAGTGTTATGAAAAAAAAGGCTGTTGGGGGCTAGGGAGTATCGAGTTGATCATTATACATGAAGAAATAACCAATTTCATCGTTTGGTTTATGTTTTACACGCGTTTTAAATTTTATTGCCGAAATCGCTTTTTCTCGCCGAGATAAGCACGTTTTCTGAAATGCCGCTCTCCCGTCACTCTGGTTAAAGTGTTATAAAAAAAAGGCTGTTGGTGGCTAGGGAGTATCGAGTTGATCATTATACATGAAGAAATAACCAATTTCATCGTTTGGTTTATGTTTTACACCCGTTTTAAATTTTATTGCCGAAATCGCTTTTTCTCGCCGAGATAAGCACGTTTTCTGAAATGCCGCTCTCCCGTCACTCTGGTTAAAGTGTTATAAAAAAAAGGCTGTTGGTGGCTAGGGAGTATCGAGTTGATCATTATACATGAAGAAATAACCAATTTCATCGTTTGGTTTATGTTTTACACGCGTTTTAAATTTTATTGCCGAAATCGCTTTTTCTCGCCGAGATAAGCACGTTTTCTGAAATGCCGCTCTCCTGTCACTCTGGTTAAAGTGTTATGAAAAAAAAGGCTGTTGGGGGCTAGGGAGTATCGAGTTGATCATTATACATGAAGAAATAACCAATTTCATCGTTTGGTTTATGTTTTACACGCGTTTTAAATTTTATTGCCGAAATCGCTTTTTCTCGCCGAGATAAGCACGTTTTCTGAAATGCCGCTCTCCCGTCACTCTGGTTAAAGTGTTATGAAAAAAAAGGCTGTTGGGGGCTAGGGAGTATCGAGTTGATCATTATACATGAAGAAATAACCAATTTCATCGTTTGGTTTATGTTTTACACGCGTTTTAAATTTTATTGCCGAAATCGCTTTTTCTCGCCGAGATAAGCACGTTTTCTGAAATGCCGCTCTCCCGTCACTCTGGTTAAAGTGTTATGAAAAAAAAGGCTGTTGGGGGCTAGGGAGTATCGAGTTGATCATTATACATGAAGAAATAACCAATTTCATCGTTTGGTTTATGTTTTACACGCGTTTTAAATTTTATTGCCGAAATCGCTTTTTCTCGCCGAGATAAGCACGTTTTCTGAAATGCCGCTCTCCCGTCACTCTGGTTAAAGTGTTATGAAAAAAAAGGCTGTTGGGGGCTAGGGAGTATCGAGTTGATCATTATACATGAAGAAATAACCAATTTCATCGTTTGGTTTATGTTTTACACGCGTTTTAAATTTTATTGCCGAAATCGCTTTTTCTCGCCGAGATAAGCACGTTTTCTGAAATGCCGCTCTCCCGTCACTCTGGTTAAAGTGTTATAAAAAAAAGGCTGTTGGGGGCTAGGGAGTATCGAGTTGATCATTATACATGAAGAAATAACCAATTTCATCGTTTGGTTTATGTTTTACACGCGTTTTAAATTTTATTGCCGAAATCGCTTTTTCTCGCCGAGATAAGCACGTTTTCTGAAATGCCGCTCTCCCGTCACTCTGGTTAAAGTGTTATGAAAAAAAAGGCTGTTGGGGGCTAGGGAGTATCGAGTTGATCATTATACATGAAGAAATAACCAATTTCATCGTTTGGTTTATGTTTTACACGCGTTTTAAATTTTATTGCCGAAATCGCTTTTTCTCGCCGAGATAAGCACGTTTTCTGAAATGCCGCTCTCCCGTCACTCTGGTTAAAGTGTTATGAAAAAAAAGGCTGTTGGGGGCTAGGGAGTATTGAGTTGATCATTATACATGAAGAAATAACCAATTTCATCGTTTGGTTTATGTTTTACACGCGTTTTAAATTTTATTGCCGAAATCGCTTTTTCTCGCCGAGATAAGCACGTTTTCTGAAATGCCGCTCTCCCGTCACTCTGGTTAAAGTGTTATGAAAAAAAAGGCTGTTGGGGGCTAGGGAGTATCGAGTTGATCATTATACATGAAGAAATAACCAATTTCATCGTTTGGTTTATGTTTTACACGCGTTTTAAATTTTATTGCCGAAATCGCTTTTTCTCGCCGAGATAAGCACGTTTTCTGAAATGCCGCTCTCCCGTCACTCTGGTTAAAGTGTTATGAAAAAAAAGGCTGTTGGGGGCTAGGGAGTATCGAGTTGATCATTATACATGAAGAAATAACCAATTTCATCGTTTGGTTTATGTTTTACACGTGTTTTAAATTTTATTGCCGAAATCGCTTTTTCTCGCCGAGATAAGCACGTTTTCTGAAAAGCCGCTCTCCCGTCACGCTGGTTAAAGTGTTATGGAAAAAAAAGGCTGTTGGGGGCTAGGGAGTATCGAGTTGATCATTATACATGAAGAAATAACCAATTTCATCGTTTGGTTTATGTTTTACACGCGTTTTAAATTTTATTGCCGAAATCGCTTTTTCTCGCCGAGATAAGCACGTTTTCTGAAATGCCGCTCTCCCGTCACTCTGGTTAAAGTGTTATGAAAAAAAAGGCTGTTGGGGGCTAGGGAGTATCGAGTTGATCATTATACATGAAGAAATAACCAATTTCATCGTTTGGTTTATGTTTTACACGCGTTTTAAATTTTATTGCCGAAATCGCTTTTTCTCGCCGAGATAAGCACATTTTCTGAAATGCCGCTCTCCCGTCACTCTGGTTAAAGTGTTATGAAAAAAAAGGCTGTTGGGGGCTAGGGAGTATCGAGTTGATCATTATACATGAAGAAATAACCAATTTCATCGTTTGGTTTATGTTTTACACGCGTTTTAAATTTTATTGCCGAAATCGCTTTTTCTCGCCGAGATAAGCACGTTTTCTGAAATGCCGCTCTCCCGTCACTCTGGTTAAAGTGTTATGAAAAAAAAGGCTGTTGGGGGCTAGGGAGTATCGAGTTGATCATTATACATGAAGAAATAACCAATTTCATCGTTTGGTTTATGTTTTACACGCGTTTTAAATTTTATTGCCGAAATGGCTTTTTCTCGCCGAGATAAGCACGTTTTCTGAAATGCCGCTCTCCCGTCACTCTGGTTAAAGTGTTATGAAAAAAAGGCTGTTGGGGGCTAGGGAGTATCGAGTTGATCATTATACATGAAGAAATAACCAATTTCATCGTTTGGTTTATGTTTTACACGCGTTTTAAATTTTATTGCCGAAATCACTTTTTCTCGCCGAGATAAGCACGTTTTCTGAAATGCCGCTCTCCCGTCACTCTGGTTAAAGTGTTGTGAAAAAAAAGGCTGTTGGGGACTAGGGAGTATCGAGTTGATCATTATACATGAAGAAATAACCAATTTCATCGTTTGGTTTATGTTTTACACGCGTTTTAAATTTTATTGCCGAAATCGCTTTTTCTCGCCGAGATAAGCACGTTTTCTGAAATGCCGCTCTCCCGTCACTCTGGTTAAAGTGTTATGAAAAAAAAGGCTGTTGGGGGCTAGGGAGTATCGAGTTGATCATTATACATGAAGAAATAACCAATTTCATCGTTTGGTTTATGTTTTACACGCGTTTTAAATTTTATTGCCGAAATCGCTTTTTCTCGCCGAGATAAGCACGTTTTCTGAAATGCCGCTCTCCCGTCACTCTGGTTAAAGTGTTATGAAAAAAAAGGCTGTTGGGGGCTAGGGAATATCGAGTTGATCATTATACATGAAGAAATAACCAATTTCATCGTTTGGTTTATGTTTTACACGCGTTTTAAATTGTATTGCCGAAATCGCTTTTTCTCGCCGAGATAAGCACGTTTTCTGAAATGCCGCTCTCCCGTCACTCTGGTTAAAGTGTTTTGAAAAAAAAGGCTGTTGGGGGCTAGGGAGTATCGAGTTGATCATTATACATGAAGAAATAACCAATTTCATCGTTTGGTTTATGTTATACACGCGTTTTAAATTTTATTGCCGAAATCGCTTTTTCTCGCCGAGATAAGCACGTTTTCTGAAATGCCGCTTCCCGTCACTCTGGTTAAAGTGTTATGAAAAAAAAGGCTGTTGGGGGCTAGGGAGTATCGAGTTGATCATTATACATGAAGAAATAACCAATTTCATCGTTTGGTTTATGTTTTACACGCTGCTGAGCTCCAGCTGGATGTGTAAAAAGAACCGGGCTGGTTAAAAAAAGAACCGGGCGACCCGGTAAAATTGCTTAGCCGGGGCTCTGGAAGCCTAACACGGCGTGATCTTGTCCAAAAAGCCGCTGCTGAGCTCCAGCTGGAAGTGTGAAAAGAACCGGGCTGGTTAAAAAAAAGAACCGGGCGACCCGGTAAAATTGCTTAGCCGGGGCTCTGGAAGCCTAACACGGCGTGATCTTGTCCAAAAAGCCGCTGCTGAGCTCCAGCTGGAAGTGTAAAAAGAACCGGGCGGCCCGGTAAAATTGCCTAGCCGGGGTCCTGGAAGCCTAACCCGGCGTGATACTGTGCAAAAAGCCGCTGCTGAGCTCCAGCTGGAAGTGTAAAAAGAACTGGGCTGGTTAAAAAAAGAACCGGGCGACCCGGTAAAATTGCTTAGCCGGGGCTCTGGAAGCCTAACCAGGCGTGATCTTGTCCCAAAAGCCGCTCGTAAACTCCAGCTGGAAGTGTAAAAAGAACCGGGCTGGTTCAAAAAAAGAACCGGGCGGCCCGGTAAAATTGCTTAGCCGGGGTCCTGGAAGCCTAACCCGGCGTGATATTGTCCAAAAAGCCGCTGCTGAGCTCCAGCTGGAAGTGTAAAAAGAACCGGGCTGGTTAAAAAAAAGAACCGGGCGGGCCGGTAAAATTGCTTAGCCGGGGCTCTGGAAGCCTAACACGGCGTGATCTTGTCCCAAAAGCCGCTCGTAAACTCCAGCTGGAAGTGTAAAAAGAACCGGGCTGGTTCAAAAAAAGAACCGGGCGGCCCGGTAGAATTGCTTAGCCGAGGTCCTGGAAGCCTAACCCGGCGTGATCTTGCGCCAAAAGCCGCTGCTGAGCTCCAGCTGGAAGTGTAAAAAGAACCGGGCTGGTTCAAAAAAAGAACCGGGCGGCCCGGTAAAATTGCTTAGCCGGGGTCCTGGAAGCCTAACGCGGCGTGATCTTGCCCGAAAGTCGGCCTCTATACTTCCATATTAGGTACCAGGCGCTCAGAGCCAACTTGGCGAAAATTTTCTAAGTGCCCACGGCTCTGCGGGGATTGTGCGTCCGACCCACGCCGGTTCTCCAGCCGGCCTGAAATAACGCAAAACCACCCTCTCCCCCTGGAGCTCACAGCCAAAGGCGAAACTTTTCTAAGTGCCTACGGCTCTGCGGGCTTTTGAGTCCGCCCCGCGCCGGTTCGTCGGTCGGCCTCAAAAAGCGAAAAATCAGCCTCTCTCCCTGGAGCTCGACTCGAGTTGATCATTATACATGAAGAAATAACCAATTTCATCGTTTGGTTTATGTTTTACACGCGTTTTAAATTTTATTGCCGAAATCGCTTTTTCTCGCCGAGATAAGCACGTTTTCTGAAATGCCCCTCTCCCGTCACTCTGGTTAAAGTGTTATGAAAAGAAAGGCTGTTGGGGGCTAGGGAGTATCGAGTTGATCATTATACATGAAGAAATAACCAATTTCATCGTTTGGTTTATGTTTTACACGCGTTTTAAATTTTATTGCCGAAATCGCTTTTTCTCGCCGAGATAAGCAAGTTTTCTGAAATGCCGCTCTCCCGTCACTCTGGTTAAAGTCTTATGAAAAAAAAGGCTGTTGGGGGCTAGGGAGTATCGAGTTGATCATTATACATGAAGAAATAACCAATTTTATCGTTTGGTTTATGTTTTACACGCGTTTTAAATTTTATTGCCGAAATCGCTTTTTCTCGCCGAGATAAGCACGTTTTCTGAAATGCCGCTCTCCCGTCACTCTGGTTAAAGTGTTATGAAAAAAAGGCTGTTGGGGGCTAGGGGGTATCGAGTTGATCATTATACATGAAGAAATAACCAATTTCATCGTTTGGTTTATGTTTTACACGCGTTTTAAATTTTATTGCCGAAATCGCTTTTTCTCGCCGAGATAAGCACGTTTTCTGAAATGCCGCTCTCCCGTCACTCTGGTTAAAGTGTTATGAAAAAAAAGGCTGTTGGGGGCTAGGGAGTATCGAGTTGATCATTATACATGAAGAAATAACCAATTTCATCGTTTGGTTTATGTTTTACACGCGTTTTAAATTTTATTGCCGAAATCGCTTTTTCTCGCCGAGATAAGCACGTTTTCTGAAATGCCGCTCTCCCGTCACTCTGGTTAAAGTGTTATGAAAAAAAAGGCTGTTGGGGGCTAGGGAGTATCGAGTTGATCATTATACATGAAGAAATAACCAATTTCATCGTTTGGTTTATGTTTTACACGCGTTTTAAATTTTATTGCCGAAATCGCTTTTTCTCGCCGAGATAAGCACGTTTTCTGAAATGCCGCTCTCCCGTCACTCTGGTTAAAGTGTTATGAAAAAAAAAGGCTGTTGGGGGCTAGGGAGTATCGAGTTGATCATTATACATGAAGAAATAACCAATTTCATCGTTTGGTTTATGTTTTACACGCGTTTTAAATTTTATTGCCGAAATGGCTTTTTCTCGCCGAGATAAGCACGTTTTCTGAAATGCCGCTCTCCCGTCACTCTGGTTAAAGTGTTATGAAAAAAAGGCTGTTGGGGGCTAGGGAGTATCGAGTTGATCATTATACATGAAGAAATAACCAATTTCATCGTTTGGTTTATGTTTTACACGCGTTTTAAATTTTATTGCCGAAATCACTTTTTCTCGCCGAGATAAGCACGTTTTCTGAAATGCCGCTCTCCCGTCACTCTGGTTAAAGTGTTGTGAAAAAAAAGGCTGTTGGGGGCTAGGGAGTATCGAGTTGATCATTATACATGAAGAAATAACCAATTTCATCGTTTGGTTTATGTTTTACACGCGTTTTAAATTTTATTGCCGAAATCGCTTTTTCTCGCCGAGATAAGCACGTTTTCTGAAATGCCGCTCTCCCGTCACTCTGGTTAAAGTGTTATGAAAAAAAAGGCTGTTGGGGGCTAGGGAGTATCGAGTTGATCATTATACATGAAGAAATAACCAATTTCATCGTTTGGTTTATGTTTTACACGCGTTTTAAATTTTATTGCCGAAATCGCTTTTTCTCGCCGAGATAAGCACGTTTTCTGAAATGCCGCTCTCCCGTCACTCTGGTTAAAGTGTTATGAAAAAAAAGGCTGTTGGGGGCTAGGGAATTTTGAGTTGATCATTATACATGAAGAAATAACCAATTTCATCGTTTGGTTTATGTTTTACACGCGTTTTAAATTGTATTGCCGAAATCGCTTTTTCTCGCCGAGATAAGCACGTTTTCTGAAATGCCGCTCTCCCGTCACTCTGGTTAAAGTGTTTTGAAAAAAAAGGCTGTTGGGGGCTAGGGAGTATCGAGTTGATCATTATACATGAAGAAATAACCAATTTCATCGTTTGGTTTATGTTATACACGCGTTTTAAATTTTATTGCCGAAATCGCTTTTTCTCGCCGAGATAAGCACGTTTTCTGAAATGCCGCTTCCCGTCACTCTGGTTAAAGTGTTATGAAAAAAAAGGCTGTTGGGGGCTAGGGAGTATCGAGTTGATCATTATACACTAAGAAATAACCAATTTCATCGTTTGGTTTATGTTTTACACGCTGCTGAGCTCCAGCTGGATGTGTAAAAAGAACCGGGCTGGTTAAAAAAAGAACCGGGCGACCCGGTAAAATTGCTTAGCCGGGGCTCTGGAAGCCTAACACGGCGTGATCTTGTCCAAAAAGCCGCTGCTGAGCTCCAGCTGGAAGTGTGAAAAGAACCGGGCTGGTTAAAAAAAAGAACCGGGCGACCCGGTAAAATTGCTTAGCCGGGGCTCTGGAAGCCTAACACGGCGTGATCTTGTCCAAAAAGCCGCTGCTGAGCTCCAGCTGGAAGTGTAAAAAGAACCGGGCGGCCCGGTAAAATTGCCTAGCCGGGGTCCTGGAAGCCTAACCCGGCGTGATACTGTGCAAAAAGCCGCTGCTGAGCTCCAGCTGGAAGTGTAAAAAGAACTGGGCTGGTTAAAAAAAGAACCGGGCGACCCGGTAAAATTGCTTAGCCGGGGCTCTGGAAGCCTAACCAGGCGTGATCTTGTCCCAAAAGCCGCTCGTAAACTCCAGCTGGAAGTGTAAAAAGAACCGGGCTGGTTTAAAAAAAGAACCGGGCGGCCCGGTAAAATTGCTTAGCCGGGGTCCTGGAAGCCTAACCCGGCGTGATATTGTCCAAAAAGCCGCTGCTGAGCTCCAGCTGGAAGTGTAAAAAGAACCGGGCTGGTTAAAAAAAAGAACCGGGCGGGCCGGTAAAATTGCTTAGCCGGGGCTCTGGAAGCCTAACACGGCGTGATCTTGTCCCAAAAGCCGCTCGTAAACTCCAGCTGGAAGTGTAAAAAGAACCGGGCTGGTTCAAAAAAAGAACCGGGCGGCCCGGTAGAATTGCTTAGCCGAGGTCCTGGAAGCCTAACCCGGCGTGATCTTGCGCCAAAAGCCGCTGCTGAGCTCCAGCTGGAAGTGTAAAAAGAACCGGGCTGGTTCAAAAAAAGAACCGGGCGGCCCGGTAAAATTGCTTAGCCGGGGTCCTGGAAGCCTAACGCGGCGTGATCTTGCCCGAAAGTCGGCCTCTATACTTCCATATTAGGTACCAGGCGCTCAGAGCCAACTTGGCGAAAATTTTCTAAGTGCCCACGGCTCTGCGGGGATTGTGCGTCCGACCCACGCCGGTTCTCCAGCCGGCCTGAAATAACGCAAAACCAGCCTCTCCCCCTGGAGCTCACAGCCAAAGGCGAAACTTTTCTAAGTGCCTACGGCTCTGCGGGCTTTTGAGTCCGCCCCGCGCCGGTTCGTCGGTCGGCCTCAAAAAGCGAAAAATCAGCCTCTCTCCCTGGAGCTCGACTCGAGTTGATCATTATACATGAAGAAATAACCAATTTCATCGTTTGGTTTATGTTTTACACGCGTTTTAAATTTTATTGCCGAAATCGCTTTTTCTCGCCGAGATAAGCACGTTTTCTGAAATGCCCCTCTCCCGTCACTCTGGTTAAAGTGTTATGAAAAGAAAGGCTGTTGGGGGCTAGGGAGTATCGAGTTGATCATTATACATGAAGAAATAACCAATTTCATCGTTTGGTTTATGTTTTACACGCGTTTTAAATTTTATTGCCGAAATCGCTTTTTCTCGCCGAGATAAGCAAGTTTTCTGAAATGCCGCTCTCCCGTCACTCTGGTTAAAGTCTTATGAAAAAAAAGGCTGTTGGGGGCTAGGGAGTATCGAGTTGATCATTATACATGAAGAAATAACCAATTTTATCGTTTGGTTTATGTTTTACACGCGTTTTAAATTTTATTGCCGAAATCGCTTTTTCTCGCCGAGATAAGCACGTTTTCTGAAATGCCGCTCTCCCGTCACTCTGGTTAAAGTGTTATGAAAAAAAAGGCTGTTGGGGGCTAGGGGGTATCGAGTTGATCATTATACATGAAGAAATAACCAATTTCATCGTTTGGTTTATGTTTTACACGCGTTTTAAATTTTATTGCCGAAATCGCTTTTTCTCGCCGAGATAAGCACGTTTTCTGAAATGCCGCTCTCCCGTCACTCTGGTTAAAGTGTTATGAAAAAAAAGGCTGTTGGGGGCTAGGGAGTATCGAGTTGATCATTATACATGAAGAAATAACCAATTTCATCGTTTGGTTTATGTTTTACACGCGTTTTAAATTTTATTGCCGAAATCGCTTTTTCTCGCCGAGATAAGCACGTTTTCTGAAATGCCGCTCTCACGTCACTCTGGTTAAAGTGTTATGAAAAAAAAGGCTGTTGGGGGCTAGGGAGTATCGAGTTGATCATTATACATGAAGAAATAACCAATTTCATCGTTTGGTTTATGTTTTACACGCGTTTTAAATTTTATTGCCGAAATCGCTTTTTCTCGCCGAGATAAGCACGTTTTCTGAAATGCCGCTCTCCCGTCACTCTGGTTAAAGTGTTATGAAAAAAAAGGCTGTTGGGGGCTAGGGAGTATCGAGTTGATCATTATACATGAAGAAATAACCAATTTCATCGTTTGGTTTATGTTTTACACGCGTTTTAAATTTTATTGCCGAAATCGCTTTTTCTCGCCGAGATAAGCACGTTTTCTGAAATGCCGCTCTCCCGTCACTCTGGTTAAAGTGTTATGAAAAGAAAGGCTGTTGGGGGCTAGGGAGTATCGAGTTGATCATTATACATGAAGAAATAACCAATTTCATCGTTTGGTTTATGTTTTACACGCGTTTTAAATTTTATTGCCGAAATCGCTTTTTCTCGCCGAGATAAGCACGTTTTCTGAAATGCCGCTCTCCCGTCACTCTGGTTAAAGTGTTATGAAAAAAAAGGCTGTTGGGGGCTAGGGAGTATCGAGTTGATCATTATACATGAAGAAATAACCAATTTCATCGTTTGGTTTATGTTTTACACGCGTTTTAAATTTTATTGCCGAAATCGCTTTTTCTCGCCGAGATAAGCACGTTTTCTGAAATGCCGCTCTCCCGTCACTCTGGTTAAAGTGTTATGAAAAAAAAGGCTGTTGGGGGCTAGGGAGTATCGAGTTGATCATTATACATGAAGAAATAACCAATTTCATCGTTTGGTTTATGTTTTACACGCGTTTTAAATTTTATTGCCGAAATCGCTTTTTCTCGCCGAGATAAGCACGTTTTCTGAAATGCCGCTCTCCCGTCACTCTGGTTAAAGTGTTATGAAAAAAAAGGCTGTTGGGGGCTAGGGAGTATCGAGTTGATCATTATACATGAAGACATAACCAATTTCATCGTTTGGTTTCTGTTTTACACGCGTTTTAAATTTTATTGCCGAAATCGCTTTTTCTCGCCGAGATAAGCACGTTTTCTGAAATGCCGCTCTCCCGTCACTCTGGTTAAAGTGTTATGAAAAAAAAGGCTGTTGGGGGCTAGGGAGTATCGAGTTGATCATTATACATGAAGAAATAACCAATTTCATCGTTTGGTTTATGTTTTACACGCGTTTTAAATTTTATTGCCGAAATCGCTTTTTCTCGCCGAGATAAGCACGTTTTCTGAATTGCCGCTCTCCCGTCACTCTGGTTAAAGTGTTATGAAAAATAAGGCTGTTGGGGGCTAGGGAGTATCGAGTTGATCATTATACATGAAGAAATAACCAATTTCATCGTTTGGTTTATGTTTTATACGCGTTTTAAATTTTATTGCCGAAATCGCTTTTTCTCGCCGAGATAAGCACGTTTTCTGAAATGCCGCTCTCCCGTCACTCTGGTTAAAGTGTTATGAAAAAAAAGGCTGTTGGGGGCTAGGGAGTATCGAGTTGATCATTATACATGAAGAAATAACCAATTTCATCGTTTGGTTTATGTTTTACACGCGTTTTAAATTTTATTGCCGAAATCGCTTTTTCTCGCCGAGATAAGCACGTTTTCTGAAATGTCGCTCTCCCGTCACTCTGGTTGAAGTGTTATGAAAAAAAAGGCTGTTGGGGGCTAGGGAGTATCGAGTTGATCATTATACATGAAGAAATAACCAATTTCATCGTTTGGTTTATGTTTTACACGCGTTTTAAATTTTATTGCCGAAATCGCTTTTTCTCACCGAGATAAGCACGTTTTCTGAAATGCCGCTCTCCCGTCACTCTGGTTAAAGTGTTATGAAAAAAAAGGCTGTTGGGGGCTAGGGAGTATCGAGTTGATCATTATACATGAAGAAATAACCAATTTCATCGTTTGGTTTATGTTTTACACGCGTTTTAAATTTTATTGCCGAAATCGCTTTTTCTCACCGAGATAAGCACGTTTTCTGAAATGCCGCTCTCCCGTCACTCTGGTAAAAGTGTTATGAAAAAAAAGGCTGTTGGGGGCTAGGGAGTATCGAGTTGATCATTATACATGAAGAAATAACCAATTTCATCGTTTGGTTTATGTTTTACACGCGTTTTAAATTTAATTGCCGAAATCGCTTTTTCTCGCCGAGATAAGCACGTTTTCTGAAATGCCGCTCTCCCGTCACTCTGGTTAAAGTGTTATGAAAAAAAAGGCTGTTGGGGGCTAGGGAGTATCGAGTTGATCATTATACATGAAGAAATAACCAATTTCATCGTTTGGTTTATGCTTTACACGCGTTTTAAATTTTATTGCCGAAATCGCTTTTTCTCGCCGAGATAAGCACGTTTTCTGAAATGCCGCTCTCCCGTCACTCTGGTTAAAGTGTTATGAAAAAAAAGGCTGTTGGGGGCTAGGGAGTATCGAGTTGATCATTATACATGAAGAAATAACCAATTTCATCGTTTGGTTTATGTTTTACACGCGTTTTAAATTTTATTGCCGAAATCGCTTTTTCTCGCCGAGATAAGCACGTTTTCTGAAATGCCGCTCTCCCGTCACTCTGGTTAAAGTGTTATGAAAAAAAAGGCTGTTGGGGGCTAGGGAGTATCGAGTTGATCATTATACATGAAGAAATAACCAATTTCATCGTTTGGTTTATGTTTTACACGCGTTTTAAATTTTATTGCCGAAATCGCTTTTTCTCGCCGAGATAAGCACGTTTTCTGAAATGCCGCTCTCCCGTCACTCTGGTTAAAGTGTTATGAAAAAAAGGCTGTTGGGGGCTAGGGAGTATCGAGTTGATCATTATACATGAAGAAATAACCAATTTCATCGTTTGGTTTATGTTTTACACGCGTTTTAAATTTTATTGCCGAAATCGCTTTTTCTCGCCGAGATAAGCACGTTTTCTGAAATGCCGCTCTCCCGTCACTCTGGTTAAAGTGTTATGAAAAAAAGGCTGTTGGGGGCTAGGGAGTATCGAGTTGATCATTATACATGAAGAAATAACCAATTTCATCGTTTGGTTTATGTTTTACACGCGTTTTAAATTTTATTGCCGAAATCGCTTTTTCTCGCCGAGATAAGCACGTTTTCTGAAATGCCGCTCTCCCGTCACTCTGGTTAAAGTGTTATGAAAAAAAAGGCTGTTGGGGGCTAGGGAGTATCGAGTTGATCATTATACATGAAGAAATAACCAATTTCATCGTTTGGTTTATGTTTTACACGCGTTTTAAATTTTATTGCCGAAATCGCTTTTTCTCGCCGAGATAAGCACGTTTTCTGAAATGCCGCTCTCCCGTCACTCTGGTTAAAGTGTTATGAAAAAAAAGGCTGTTGGGGGCTAGGGAGTATCGAGTTGATCATTATACAAGAAGAAATAACCAATTTCATCGTTTGGTTTATGTTTTACACGCGTTTTAAATTTTATTGCCGAAATCGCTTTTTCTCGCCGAGATAAGCACGTTTTCTGAAATGCCGCTCTCCCGTCACTCTGGTTAAAGTGTTATGAAAAAAAAGGCTGTTGGGGGCTAGGGAGTATCGAGTTGATCATTATACATGAAGAAATAACCAATTTCATCGTTTGGTTTAGGTTTTACACGCGTTTTAAATTTTATTGCCGAAATCGCTTTTTCTCCCCGAGATAAGCACGTTTTCTAATATGCCGCTCTCCCGTCACTCTGGTTAAAGTGTTATGAAAAAAAAGGCTGTTGGGGGCTAGGGAGTATCGAGTTGATCATTATACATGAAGAAATAACCAATTTCATCGTTTGGTTTATGTTTTACACGCGTTTTAAATTTTATTGCCGAAATCGCTTTTTCTCGCCGAGATAAGCACGTTTTCTGAAATGCCGCTCTCCCGTCACTCTGGTTAAAGTGTTATGAAAAAAAAGGCTGTTGGGGGCTAGGGAGTATCGAGTTGATCATTATACATGAAGAAATAACCAATTTCATCGTTTGGTTTATGTTTTACACGCGTTTTAAATTTTATTGCCGAAATCGCTTTTTCTCGCCGAGATAAGCACGTTTTCTGAAATGCCGCTCTCCCGTCACTCTGGTTAAAGTGTTATGAAAAAAAGGCTGTTGGGGGCTAGGGAGTATCGAGTTGATCATTATACATGAAGAAATAACCAATTTCATCGTTTGGTTTATGTTTTACACGCGTTTTAAATTTTATTGCCGAAATCGCTTTTTCTCGCCGAGATAAGCACGTTTTCTGAAATGCCGCTCTCCCGTCACTCTGGTTAAAGTGTTATGAAAAAAAGGCTGTTGGGGGCTAGGGAGTATCGAGTTGATCATTATACATGAAGAAATAACCAATTTCATCGTTTGGTTTATGTTTTACACGCGTTTTAAATTTTATTGCCGAAATCGCTTTTTCTCGCCGAGATAAGCAAGTTTTCTGAAATGCCGCTCTCCCGTCACTCTGGTTAAAGTGTTATGAAAAAAAAGGCTGTTGGGGGCTAGGGAGTATCGAGTTGATCATTATACATGAAGAAATAACCAATTTCATCGTTTGGTTTATGTTTTACACGCGTTTTAAATTTTATTGCCGAAATCGCTTTTTCTCGCCGAGATAAGCACGTTTTCTGAAATGCCGCTCTCCCGTCACTCTGGTTAAAGTGTTATGAAAAAAAAGGCTGTTGGGGGCTAGGGAGTATCGAGTTGATCATTATACAAGAAGAAATAACCAATTTCATCGTTTGGTTTATGTTTTACACGCGTTTTAAATTTTATTGCCGAAATCGCTTTTTCTCGCCGAGATAAGCACGTTTTCTGAAATGCCGCTCTCCCGTCACTCTGGTTAAAGTGTTATGAAAAAAAAGGCTGTTGGGGGCTAGGGAGTATCGAGTTGATCATTATACATGAAGAAATAACCAATTTCATCGTTTGGTTTATGTTTTACACGCGTTTTAAATTTTATTGCCGAAATCGCTTTTTCTCGCCGAGATAAGCACGTTTTCTGAAATGCCGCTCTCCCGTCACTCTGGTTAAATTGTTATGGAAAAAAAGGCTGTTGGGGGCTAGGGAGTATCGAGTTGATCATTATACATGAAGAAATAACCAATTTCATCGTTTGGTTTATGTTTTAAACGCGTTTTAAATTTTATTGCCGAAATCGCTTTTTCTCGCCGAGATAAGCACGTTTTCTGAAATGCCGCTCTCCCGTCACTCTGGTTAAAGTGTTATGAAAAAAAAGGCTGTTGGGGGCTAGGGAGTATCGAGTTGATCATTATACATGAAGAAATAACCAATTTCATCGTTTGGTTTATGTTTTACACGCGTTTTAAATTTTATTGCCGAAATCGCTTTTTCTCGCCGAGATAAGCACGTTTTCTGAAATGCCGCTCTCCCGTCACTCTGGTTAAAGTGTTATGAAAAAAAAGGCTGTTGGGGGCTAGGGAGTATCGAGTTGATCATTATACATGAAGAAATAACCAATTTCATCGTTTGGTTTATGTTTTACACGCGTTTTAAATTTTATTGCCGAAATCGCTTTTTCTCGCCGAGATAAGCACGTTTTCTGAAATGCCGCTCTCCCGTCACTCTGGTTAAAGTGTTATGAAAAAAAAGGCTGTTGGGGGCTAAGGAGTATCGAGTTGATCATTATACATGAAGAAATAACCAATTTCATCGTTTGGTTTATGTTTTACACGCGTTTTAAATTTTATTGCCGAAATCGCTTTTTCTCGCCGAGATAAGCACGTTTTCTGAAATGCCGCTCTCCCGTCACTCTGGTTAAAGTGTTATGAGAAAAAAGGCTGTTGGGGGCTAGGGAGTATCGAGTTGATCATTATACATGAAGAAATAACCAATTTCATCGTTTGGTTTATGTTTTACACGCGTTTTAAATTTTATTGCCGAAATCGCTTTTTCTCGCCGAGATAAGCACGTTTTCTGAAATGCCGCTCTCCCGTCGCTCTGGTTAAAGTGTTATGAAAAAAAAGGCTGTTGGGGGCTAGGGAGTATCGAGTTGATCATTATACATGAAGAAATAACCAATTTCATCGTTTGGTTTATGTTTTACACGCGTTTTAAATTTTATTGCCGAAATTGCTTTTTCTCGCCGAGATAAGCACGTTTTCTGAAATGCCGCTCTCCCGTCGCTCTGGTTAAAGTGTTGTGAAAAAAAAGGCTGTTGGGGGCTAGGGAGTATCGAGTTGATCATTATACATGAAGAAATAACCAATTTCATCGTTTGGTTTATGTTTTACACGCGTTTTAAATTTTATTGCCGAAATCGCTTTTTCTCGCCGAGATAAGCACGTTTTCTGAAATGCCGCTCTCCCGTCGCTCTGGTTAAAGTGTTATGAAAAAAAAGGCTGTTGGGGGCTAGGGAGTATCGAGTTGATCATTATACATGAAGAAATAACCAATTTCATCGTTTGGTTTATGTTTTACACGCGTTTTAATTTTTATTGCCGAAATTGCTTTTTCTCGCCGAGATAAGCACGTTTTCTGAAATGCCGCTCTCCCGTCACTCTGGTTAAAGTGTTATGAAAAAAAAGGCTGTTGGGGGCTAGGGAGTATCGAGTTGATCATTATACATGAAGAAATAACAAATTTTATCGTTTGGTTTATGTTTTACACGCGTTTTAAATTTTTTTGCCGAAATCGCTTTTTCTCGCCGAGATAAGCACGTTTTCTGAAATGCCGCTCTCCCGTCACTCTGGTTAAAGTGTTATGAAAAAAAAGGCTGTTGGGGGCTAGGGAGTATCGAGTTGATCATTATACATGAAGAAATAACCAATTTCATCGTTTGGTTTATGTTTTACACGCATTTTAAATTTTAATGCCGAAATCGCTTTTTCTCGCCGAGATAAGCACGTTTTCTGAAATGCCGTTCTCCCGTCACTCTGGTTAAAGTGTTATGAAAAAAAAGGCTGTTGGGGGCTAGGGAGTATCGAGTTGATCATTATACATGAAGAAATAACCAATTTCATCGTTTGGTTTATGTTTTACACGCGTTTTAAATTTTATTGCCGAAATCGCTTTTTCTCGCCGAGATAAGCACGTTTTCTGAAATGCCGCTCTCCCGTCACTCTGGTTAAAGTGTTATGAAAAAAAAGGCTGTTGGGGGCTAGGGAGTATCGAGTTGATCATTATACATGAAGAAATAACCAATTTCATCGTTTGGTTTATGTTTTACACGCGTTTTAAATTTTATTGCCGAAATCGCTTTTTCTCGCCGAGATAAGCACGTTTTCTGAAATGCCGCTCTCCCGTCACTCTGGTTAAAGTGTTATGAAAAAAAAGGCTGTTGGGGGCTAGGGAGTATCGAGTTGATCATTATACATGAAGAAATAACCAATTTCATCGTTTGGTTTATGTTTTACACGCGTTTTAAATTTTATTGCCGAAATCGCTTTTTCTCGCCGAGATAAGCACGTTTTCTGAAATGCCGCTCTCCTATGACTCTGGTTAAAGTGTTATGAAAAAAAAGGCTGTTGGGGACTAGGGAGTATCGAGTTGATCATTATACATGAAGAAATAACCAATTTCATCGTTTGGTTTATGTTTTACACGCGTTTTAAATTTTATTGCCGAAATCGCTTTTTCTCGCCGAGATAAGCACGTTTTCTGAAATGCCGCTCTCCCGTCACTCTGGTTAAAGTGTTATGAAAAAAAAGGCTGTTGGGGGCTAGGGAGTATCGAGTTGATCATTATACATGAAGAAATAACCAATTTCATCGTTTGGTTTATGTTTTACACGCGTTTTAAATTTTATTGCCGAAATCGCTTTTTCTCGCCGAGATAAGCACGTTTTCTGAAATGCCGCTCTCCCGTCACTCTGGTTAAAGTGTTATGAAAAAAAAGGCTGTTGGGGGCTAGGGAGTATCGAGTTGATCATTATACATGAAGAAATAACCAATTTTATCGTTTGGTTTATGTTTTACACGCGTTTTAAATTTTATTGCCGAAATCGCTTTTTCTCGCCGAGATAAGCACGTTTTCTGAAATGCCGCTCTCCCGTCACTCTGGTTAAAGTGTTATGAAAAAAAAGGCTGTTGGGGGCTAGGGAGTATCGAGTTGATCATTATACATGAAGAAATAACCAATTTCATCGTTTGGTTTATGTTTTACACGCGTTTTAAATTTTATTGCCGAAATCGCTTTTTCTCGCCGAGATAAGCACGTTTTCTGAAATGCCGCTCTCCCGTCACTCTGGTTAAAGTGTTATGAAAAAAAGAGGCTGTTGGGGGCTAGGGAGTATCGAGTTGATCATTATACATGAAGAAATAACCAATTTCATCGTTTGGTTTATGTTTTACACGCGTTTTAAATTTTATTGCCGAAATCGCTTTTTCTCGCCGAGATAAGCACGTTTTATGAAATGCCGCTCTCCCGTCACTCTGGTTAAAGTGTTATGAAAAAAAAGGCTGTTGGGGGCTAGGGAGTATCGAGTTGATCATTATACATGAAGAAATAACCAATTTCATCGTTTGGTTTATGTTTTACACGCGTTTTAAATTTTATTGCCGAAATCGCTTTTTCTCGCCGAGATAAGCACGTTTTCTGAAATGCCGCTCTCCCGTCACTCTGGTTAAAGTGTTATGAAAAAAAAGGCTGTTGGGGGCTAGGGAGTATCGAGTTGATCATTATACATGAAGAAATAACCAATTTCATCGTTTGGTTTATGTTTTACACGCGTTTTAAATTTTATTGCCGAAATCGCTTTTTCTCGCCGAGATAAGCACGTTTTCTGAAATGCCGCTCTCCCGTCACTCTGGTTAAAGTGTTATGAAAAAAAAGGCTGTTGGGGGCTAGGGAGTATCGAGTTGATCATTATACATGAAAAAATAACCAATTTCATTGTTTGGTTTATGTTTTACACGCGTTTTAAATTTTATTGCCGAAATCGCTTTTTCTCGCCGAGATAAGCACGTTTTCTGAAATGCCGCTCTCCCGTCACTCTGGTTAAAGTGTTGTGAAAAAAAAGGCTGTTGGGGGCTAGGGAGTATCGAGTTGATCATTATACATGAAGAAACAACCAATTTCATCGTTTGGTTTATGTTTTACACGCGTTTTAAATTTTATTGCCGAAATCGCTTTTTCTCGCCGAGATAAGCACGTTTTCTGAAATGCCGCTCTCCCGTCACTCTGGTTAAAGTGTTATGAAAAAAAAGGCTGTTGGGGGCTAGGGAGTATCGAGTTGATCATTATACATGAAGAAATAACCAATTTCATCGTTTGGTTTATGTTTTACACGCGTTTTAAATTTTATTGCCGAAATCGCTTTTTCTCGCCGAGATAAGCACGTTTTCTGAAATGCCGCTCTCCCGTCACTCTGGTTAAAGTGTTATGAAAAAAAAGGCTGTTGGGGGCTAGGGAGTATCGAGTTGATCATTATACATGAAGAAATAACCAATTTCATCGTTTGGTTTATGTTTTACACGCGTTTTAAATTTTATTGCCGAAATCGCTTTTTCTCGCCGAGATAAGCACGTTTTCTGAAATGCCGCTCTCCCGTCACTCTGGTTAAAGTGTTATGAAAAAAAAGGCTGTTGGGGGCTAGGGAGTATCGAGTTGATCATTTTACATGAAGAAATAACCAATTTCATCGTTTGGTTTATGTTTTACACGCGTTTTAAATTTTATTGCCAAAATCGCTTTTTCTCGCCGAGATAAGCACGTTTTCTGAAATGCCGCTCTCCCGTCACTCTGGTTAAAGTTTTATGAAAAAAAAAGGCTGTTGGGGGCTAGGGAGTATCGAGTTGATCATTATACCTGAAGAAATAACCAATTTCATCGTTTGGTTTATGTTTTACACGCTGCTGAGCTCCAGCTGGATGTGTAAAAAGAACCGGGCTGGTTAAAAAAAGAACCGGGCGACCCGGTAAAATTGCTTAGCCGGGGCTCTGGAAGCCTAACACGGCGTGATCTTGTCCAAAAAGCCGCTGCTGAGCTCCAGCTGGAAGTGTAAAAAGAACCGGGCTGGTTAAAAAAAAGAACCGGGCGACCCGGTAAAATTGCTTAGCCGGGGCTCTGGAAGCCTAACACGGCGTGATCTTGTCCAAAAAGCCGCTGCTGAGCTCCAGCTGGAAGTGTAAAAAGAACCGGGCTGGTTAAAAAAAAGAACCGGGCGGCCCGGTAAAATTGCCTAGCCGGGGTCCTGGAAGCCTAACCCGGCGTGATACTGTGCAAAAAGCCGCTGCTGAGCTCCAGCTGGAAGTGTAAAAAGAACCGGGCTGGTTAAAAAAAGAATCGGGCGACCCGGTAAAATTGCTTAGCCGGGGCTCTGGAAGCCTAACACGGCGTGATCTTGTCCAAAAAGCCGCTGCTGAGCTCCAGCTGGAAGTGTAAAAAGAACCGGGCTGGTTAAAAAAAAGAACCGGGCGGCCCGTTAAAATTGCTTAGCCGGGGCTCTGGAAGCCTAACCAGGCGTGATCTTGTCCAAAAAGCCGCTCGTGAGCTCCAGCTGGAAGTGTAAAAAGAACCGGGCTGGTTAAAAAAAAGAACCGGGCGGCCCGGTAAAATTGCTTAGCCGGGGTCCTGGAAGCCTAACCCGGCGTGATATTGTCCAAAAAGCCGCTGCTGAGCTCCAGCTGGAAGTGTAAAAAGAACCGGGCTGGTTAAAAAAAAAGAACCGGGCGGGCCGGTAAAATTGCTTAGCCGGGGCTCTGGAAGCCTAACACGGCGTGATCTTGTCCCAAAAGCCGCTCGTGAGCTCCAGCTGGAAGTGTAAAAAGAACCGGGCTGGTTCAAAAAAAGAACCGGGCGGCCCGGTAGAATTGCTTAGCCGAGGTCCTGGAAGCCTAACCCGGCGTGATCTTGCGCCAAAAGCCGCTGCTGAGCTCCAGCTGGAAGTGTAAAAAGAACCGGACTGGTTCAAAAAAAGAACCGGGCGGGCCGGTAAAATTGCTTAGCCGGGGTCCTGGAAGCCTAACGCGGCGTGATCTTGCCCGAAAGTCGGCCTCTATTCTTCCATATTAGGTACCAGGCGCTCAGAGCCAACTTGGCGAAAATTTTCTAAGTGCCCACGGCTCTGCGGGGATTGTGCGTCCGACCCACGCCGGTTCTCCAGCCGGCCTGAAATAACGCAAAACCAGCCTCTCCCCCTGGAGCTCACAGCCAAAGGCGAAACTTTTCTAAGTGCCTACGGCTCTGCGGGCTTTTGAGTCCGCCCCGCGCCGGTTCGTCGGTCGGCCTCAAAAAGCGAAAAATCAGCCTCTCTCCCTGGAGCTCGACTCGAGTTGATCATTATACATGAAGAAATAACCAATTTCATCGTTTGGTTTATGTTTTACACGCGTTTTAAATTTTATTGCCGAAATCGCTTTTTCTCGCCGAGATAAGCACGTTTTCTGAAATGCCGCTCTCCCGTCACTCTGGTTAAAGTGTTATGAAAAAAAAGGCTGTTGGGGGCTAGGGAGTATCGAGTTGATCATTATACATGAAGAAATAACCAATTTCATCGTTTGGTTTATGTTTTACACGCGTTTTAAATTTTATTGCCGAAATCGCTTTTTCTCGCCGAGATAAGCACGTTTTCTGAAATGCCGCTCTCCCGTCACTCTGGTTAAAGTGTTATGAAAAAAAGAGGCTGTTGGGGGCTAGGGAGTATCGAGTTGATCATTATACATGAAGAAATAACCAATTTCATCGTTTGGTTTATGTTTTACACGCGTTTTAAATTTTATTGCCGAAATCGCTTTTTCTCGCCGAGATAAGCACGTTTTATGAAATGCCGCTCTCCCGTCACTCTGGTTAAAGTGTTATGAAAAAAAAGGCTGTTGGGGGCTAGGGAGTATCGAGTTGATCATTATACATGAAGAAATAACCAATTTCATCGTTTGGTTTATGTTTTACACGCGTTTTAAATTTTATTGCCGAAATCGCTTTTTCTCGCCGAGATAAGCACGTTTTCTGAAATGCCGCTCTCCCGTCACTCTGGTTAAAGTGTTATAAAAAAAGGCTGTTGGTGGCTAGGGAGTATCGAGTTGATCATTATACATGAAGAAATAACCAATTTCATCGTTTGGTTTATGTTTTACACGCGTTTTAAATTTTATTGCCGAAATCGCTTTTTCTCGCCGAGATAAGCACGTTTTCTGAAATGCCGCTCTCCTGTCACTCTGGTTAAAGTGTTATGAAAAAAAAGGCTGTTGGGGGCTAGGGAGTATCGAGTTGATCATTATACATGAAGAAATAACCAATTTCATCGTTTGGTTTATGTTTTACACGCGTTTTAAATTTTATTGCCGAAATCGCTTTTTCTCGCCGAGATAAGCACGTTTTCTGAAATGCCGCTCTCCCGTCACTCTGGTTAAAGTGTTATGAAAAAAAAGGCTGTTGGGGGCTAGGGAGTATCGAGTTGATCATTATACATGAAGAAATAACCAATTTCATCGTTTGGTTTATGTTTTACACGCGTTTTAAATTTTATTGCCGAAATCGCTTTTTCTCGCCGAGATAAGCACGTTTTCTGAAATGCCGCTCTCCCGTCACTCTGGTTAAAGTGTTATGAAAAAAAGAGGCTGTTGGGGGCTAGGGAGTATCGAGTTGATCATTATACATGAAGAAATAACCAATTTCATCGTTTGGTTTATGTTTTACACGCGTTTTAAATTTTATTGCCGAAATCGCTTTTTCTCGCCGAGATAAGCACGTTTTATGAAATGCCGCTCTCCCGTCACTCTGGTTAAAGTGTTATGAAAAAAAAGGCTGTTGGGGGCTAGGGAGTATCGAGTTGATCATTATACATGAAGAAATAACCAATTTCATCGTTTGGTTTATGTTTTACACGCGTTTTAAATTTTATTGCCGAAATCGCTTTTTCTCGCCGAGATAAGCACGTTTTCTGAAATGCCGCTCTCCCGTCACTCTGGTTAAAGTGTTATGAAAAAAAAGGCTGTTGGGGGCTAGGGAGTATCGAGTTGATCATTATACATGAAGAAATAACCAATTTCATCGTTTGGTTTATGTTTTACACGCGTTTTAAATTTTATTGCCGAAATCGCTTTTTCTCGCCGAGATAAGCACGTTTTCTGAAATGCCGCTCTCCCGTCACTCTGGTTAAAGTGTTATGAAAAAAAAGGCTGTTGGGGGCTAGGGAGTATCGAGTTGATCATTATACATGAAGAAATAACCAATTTCATCGTTTGGTTTATGTTTTACACGCGTTTTAAATTTTATTGCCGAAATCGCTTTTTCTCGCCTAGATAAGCACGTTTTCTGAAATGCCGCTCTCCCGTCACTCTGGTTAAAGTGTTATGAAAAAAAAGGCTGTTGGGGGCTAGGGAGTATCGAGTTGATCATTATACATGAAGAAATAACCAATTTCATCGTTTGGTTTATGTTTTACACGCGTTTTAAATTTTATTGCCGAAATCGCTTTTTCTCGCCGAGATAAGCACGTTTTCTGAAATGCCGCTCTCCCGTCACTCTGGTTAAAGTGTTATGAAAAAAAAGGCTGTTGGGGGCTAGGGAGTATCGAGTTGATCATTATACATGAAGAAATAACCAATTTCATCGTTTGGTTTATGTTTTACACGCGTTTTAAATTTTATTGCCGAAATCGCTTTTTCTCGCCGAGATAAGCACGTTTTCTGAAATGCCGCTCTCCCGTCACTCTGGTTAAAGTGTTATGAAAAAAAAGGCTGTTGGGGGCTAGGGAGTATCGAGTTGATCATTATACATGAAGAAATAACCAATTTCATCGTTTGGTTTATGTTTTACACGCGTTTTAAATTTTATTGCCGAAATCGCTTTTTCTCGCCGAGATAAGCACGTTTTCTGAAATGCCGCTCTCCTGTCACTCTGGTTAAAGTGTTATGAAAAAAAAGGCTGTTGGGGGCTAGGGAGTATCGAGTTGATCATTATACATGAAGAAATAACCAATTTCATCGTTTGGTTTATGTTTTACACGCGTTTTAAATTTTATTGCCGAAATCGCTTTTTCTCGCCGAGATAAGCACGTTTTCTGAAATGCCGCTCTCCCGTCACTCTGGTTAAAGTGTTATGAAAAAAAAAGGCTGTTGGGGGCTAGGGAGTATCGAGTTGATCATTATACATGAAGAAATAACCAATTTCATCGTTTGGTTTATGTTTTACACGTGTTTTAAATTTTATTGCCGAAATCGCTTTTTCTCGCCGAGATAAGCACGTTTTCTGAAAAGCCGCTCTCCCGTCACGCTGGTTAAAGTGTTATGGAAAAAAAAGGCTGTTGGGGGCTAGGGAGTATCGAGTTGATCATTATACATGAAGAAATAACCAATTTCATCGTTTGGTTTATGTTTTACACGCGTTTTAAATTTTATTGCCGAAATCACTTTTTCTCGCCGAGATAAGCACGTTTTCTGAAATGCCGCTCTCCCGTCACTCTGGTTAAAGTGTTATGAAAAAAAAGGCTGTTGGGGGCTAGGGAGTATCGAGTTGATCATTATACATGAAGAAATAACCAATTTCATCGTTTGGTTTATGTTTTACACGCGTTTTAAATTTAATTGCCGAAATCGCTTTTTCTCGCCGAGATAAGCACGTTTTCTGAAATGCCGCTCTCCCGTCACTCTGGTTAAAGTGTTATGAAAAAAAAGGCTGTTGGGGGCTAGGGAGTATCGAGTTGATCATTATACATGAAGAAATAACCAATTTCATCGTTTGGTTTATGCTTTACACGCGTTTTAAATTTTATTGCCGAAATCGCTTTTTCTCGCCGAGATAAGCACGTTTTCTGAAATGCCGCTCTCCCGTCACTCTGGTTAAAGTGTTATGAAAAAAAAGGCTGTTGGGGGCTAGGGAGTATCGAGTTGATCATTATACATGAAGAAATAACCAATTTCATCGTTAAGTTTATGTTTTACACGCGTTTTAAATTTTATTGCCGAAATCGCTTTTTCTCGCCGAGATAAGCACGTTTTCTGAAATGCCGCTCTCCCGTCACTCTGGTTAAAGTGTTATGAAAAAAAAGGCTGTTGGGGGCTAGGGAGTATCGAGTTGATCATTATACATGAAGAAATAACCAATTTCATCGTTTGGTTTATGTTTTACACGCGTTTTAAATTTTATTGCCGAAATCGCTTTTTCTCGCCGAGATAAGCACGTTTTCTGAAATGCCGCTCTCCCGTCACTCTGGTTAAAGTGTTATGAAAAAAAGGCTGTTGGGGGCTAGGGAGTATCGAGTTGATCATTATACATGAAGAAATAACCAATTTCATCGTTTGGTTTATGTTTTACACGCGTTTTAAATTTTATTGCCGAAATCGCTTTTTCTCGCCGAGATAAGCACGTTTTCTGAAATGCCGCTCTCCCGTCACTCTGGTTAAAGTGTTATGAAAAAAAGGCTGTTGGGGGCTAGGGAGTATCGAGTTGATCATTATACATGAAGAAATAACCAATTTCATCGTTTGGTTTATGTTTTACACGCGTTTTAAATTTTATTGCCGAAATCGCTTTTTCTCGCCGAGATAAGCACGTTTTCTGAAATGCCGCTCTCCCGTCACTCTGGTTAAAGTGTTATGAAAAAAAAGGCTGTTGGGGGCTAGGGAGTATCGAGTTGATCATTATACATGAAGAAATAACCAATTTCATCGTTTGGTTTATGTTTTACACGCGTTTTAAATTTTATTGCCGAAATCGCTTTTTCTCGCCGAGATAAGCACGTTTTCTGAAATGCCGCTCTCCCGTCACTCTGGTTAAAGTGTTATGAAAAAAAAGGCTGTTGGGGGCTAGGGAGTATCGAGTTGATCATTATACAAGAAGAAATAACCAATTTCATCGTTTGGTTTATGTTTTACACGCGTTTTAAATTTTATTGCCGAAATCGCTTTTTCTCGCCGAGATAAGCACGTTTTCTGAAATGCCGCTCTCCCGTCACTCTGGTTAAAGTGTTATGAAAAAAAAGGCTGTTGGGGGCTAGGGAGTATCGAGTTGATCATTATACATGAAGAAATAACCAATTTCATCGTTTGGTTTATGTTTTACACGCGTTTTAAATTTTATTGCCGAAATCGCTTTTTCTCGCCGAGATAAGCACGTTTTCTGAAATGCCGCTCTCCCGTCACTCTGGTTAAAGTGTTATGAAAAAAAAGGCTGTTGGGGGCTAGGGAGTATCGAGTTGATCATTATACATGAAGAAATAACCAATTTCATCGTTTGGTTTATGTTTTACACGCGTTTTAAATTTTATTGCCGAAATCGCTTTTTCTCCCCGAGATAAGCACGTTTTCTGAAATGCCGCTCTCCCGTCACTCTGGTTAAAGTGTTATGAAAAAAAAGGCTGTTGGGGGCTAGGGAGTATCGAGTTGATCATTATACATGAAGAAATAACCAATTTCATCGTTTGGTTTATGTTTTACACGCGTTTTAAATTTTATTGCCGAAATTGCTTTTTCTCGCCGAGATAAGCACGTTTTCTGAAATGCCGCTCTCCCGTCACTCTGGTTAAAGTGTTATGAAAAAAAAGGCTGTTGGGGGCTAGGGAGTATCGAGTTGATCATTATACATGAAGAAATAACCAATTTTATCGTTTGGTTTATGTTTTATACGCGTTTTAAATTTTATTGCCGAAATCGCTTTTACTCGCCGAGATAAGCACGTTTTCTGAAATGCCGCTCTCCCGTCACTCTGGTTAAAGTGTTATGAAAAAAAAGGCTGTTGGGGGCTAGGGAGTATCGAGTTGATCATTATACATGAAGAAATAACCAATTTCATCGTTTGGTTTAGGTTTTACACGCGTTTTAAATTTTATTGCCGAAATCGCTTTTTCTCGCCGAGATAAGCACGTTTTCTAATATGCCGCTCTCCCGTCACTCTGGTTAAAGTGTTATGAAAAAAAAGGCTGTTGGGGGCTAGGGAGTATCGAGTTGATCATTATACATGAAGAAATAACCAATTTCATCGTTTGGTTTATGTTTTACACGCGTTTTAAATTTTATTGCCGAAATCGCTTTTTCTCGCCGAGATAAGCACGTTTTCTGAAATGCCGCTCTCCCGTCACTCTGGTTAAATTGTTATGGAAAAAAAGGCTGTTGGGGGCTAGGGAGTATCGAGTTGATCATTATACATGAAGAAATAACCAATTTCATCGTTTGGTTTATGTTTTACACGCGTTTTAAATTTTATTGCCGAAATCGCTTTTTCTCGCCGAGATAAGCACGTTTTCTGAAATGCCGCTCTCCCGTCACTCTGGTTAAAGTGTTATGAAAAGAAAGGCTGTTGGGGGCTAGGGAGTATCGAGTTGATCATTATACATGAAGAAATAACCAATTTCATCGTTTGGTTTATGTTTTACACGCGTTTTAAATTTTATTGCCGAAATCGCTTTTTCTCGCCGAGATAAGCACGTTTTCTGAAATGCCGCTCTCCCGTCACTCTGGTTAAAGTGTTATGAAAAAAAAGGCTGTTGGGGGCTAGGGAGTATCGAGTTGATCATTATACATGAAGAAATAACCAATTTCATCGTTTGGTTTATGTTTTACACGCGTTTTAAATTTTATTGCCGAAATCACTTTTTCTCGCCGAGATAAGCACGTTTTCTGAAATGCCGCTCTCCCGTCACTCTGGTTAAAGTGTTATGAAAAAAAAGGCTGTTGGGGGCTAGGGAGTATCGAGTTGATCATTATACATGAAGAAATAACCAATTTCATCGTTTGATTTATGTTTTACACGCGTTTTAAATTTTATTGCCGAAATCGCTTTTTCTCGCCGAGATAAGCACGTTTTCTGAAATGCCGCTCTCCCGTCACTCTGGTTAAAGTGTTATGAAAAAAAAGGCTGTTGGGGGCTAGGGAGTATCGAGTTGATCATTATACATGAAGAAATAACCAATTTCATCGTTTGGTTTCTGTTTTACACGCGTTTTAAATTTTATTGCCGAAATCGCTTTTTCTCGCCGAGATAAGCACGTTTTCTGAAATGCCGCTCTCCCGTCACTCTGGTTAAAGTGTTATGAAAAAAAAGGCTGTTGGGGGCTAGGGAGTATCGAGTTGATCATTATACATGAAGAAATAACCAATTTCATCGTTTGGTTTATGTTTTACACGCGTTTTAAATTTTATTGCCGAAATCGCTTTTTCTCGCCGAGATAAGCACGTTTTCTGAAATGCCGCTCTCCCGTCACTCTGGTTAAAGTGTTATGAAAAAAAAGGCTGTTGGGGGCTAGGGAGTATCGAGTTGATCATTATACATGAAGAAATAACCAATTTCATCGTTTGGTTTCTGTTTTACATGTCACGCCTCGTACCCAGCCGTTCCTCCATGTTGTCTGTTGTCATGGTTTCGCCCGTGTGCTCGCCCCTCCCCTCCTGTGTGCCCCTGATTGCTTTGATTGTGCTCACCTGCCTCTGGTTACCATGTCATGTATATAAGTCCTGTCTGCCCCGCCATGCCCCGTCGGATCATTGTCTTTGTCTTTCTGTCTTTTTGGTCCCTGTCGTTTTCAAGTCTGTTTTCGGTTAGTCAGTCATGTTATCGTTTTGTCAAGTCATGTCAGTTTGCCGAGTCTGTTTTGAGTTCCTCCAATAAACCCTGGTCCAAGCTGCACTTGGTCGCCCTGCTCCATTCCTCAATCCTGACAGAATGATCCGACCATCACAGCGACCAGCGCTTGGACCTCACTCCACCATCGGCTCCTATCAGCGACACCCGACCCAGTTCCAGCGCCGCAAGACACACGGCCGCCCCCCCGACACAGTTCCGACGGCGCAGATGCTACGGCCGCCACCAGTTCCGGCGGCGTGGATCCAGCGGCCGTCACCCAGTCGGCCTTCGGCGGCGTGTGGCGTGCGGCCACCACCTGAACCAGTTCCAACGGCGCGGATGCTGCGGCCGCCACCAGTTCCGGCGGCGCGGATCCAGCGGCCGTCACCCAGTCGGTTTTCATCGCCGCAAGACACACGGCCGCCCCCCGACACAGTTCCGACGGCGCAGATGCTACGGCCGCCTCCAGTTCCGGCGGCGTGGATCCAGCGGCCGTCACCCAGTCGGCCTTCGGCGGCGTGTGGCGTGCGGCCACCACCTGAAACAGTTCCGACGGCGCGGATGCTGCGGCCGCCACCAGTTCCGGCGGCGCGGATCCAGCGGCCGTCACCCAGTCGGTATGGATTTCCAGAGTTGCCGCTGATTGGCGTACGGACTTCCCGAGTTGCCGCCGATTGCGGTCCATGTCCCCGAGTTTGCCGCCGATTGCGGTCCATGTCCCCGAGTTTGCCGCCGATTGCGGTCCATGTCCCCGAGTTTGCCGCCGATTGCGGTCCATGTCCCCGAGTTTGCCGCCGATTGCGGTCCATGTCCCCGAGTTTGCCGCTGATTGCGGTCCATGTCCCCGAGTTTGCCGCTGATTGCGGTTCAGGTCGCCAGTGTGTGCCGCGATTGTGGCCCTGGCTCCCTGAACGCCGCCGGTCGCAGTTCATGTCCCCGAGTTTGCCGCTGATTGCGGTTCAGGTTCCCAGTGTGTGCCGCGAGTGTGGCCCTGGCTCCCTGAACGCCGCCGGTTGCAGTTCATGTCCCCGGGTAGCTGCCGATTGCGGTTCTGACTGGCCGCTGAGGCCAATTGGACTGGTGCGCTTCCCCCCCCGTTTGCTACGTGGGGGTTTCGGTTTTTTTTTTTTGGGACGTCGGGGGCCGTCCCCTTGGAGGGGGATACTGTCACGCCTCGTACCCAGCCGTTCCTCCATGTTGTCTGTTGTCATGGTTTCGCCCGTGTGCTCGCCCCTCCCCTCCTGTGTGCCCCTGATTGCTTTGATTGTGCTCACCTGCCTCTGGTTACCATGTCATGTATATAAGTCCTGTCTGCCCCGCCATGCCCCGTCGGATCATTGTCTTTGTCTTTCTGTCTTTTTGGTCCCTGTCGTTTTCAAGTCTGTTTTCGGTTAGTCAGTCATGTTATCGTTTTGTCAAGTCATGTCAGTTTGCCGAGTCTGTTTTGAGTTCCTCCAATAAACCCTGGTCCAAGCTGCACTTGGTCGCCCTGCTCCATTCCTCAATCCTGACATTACACGCGTTTTAAATTTTATTGCCGAAATCGCTTTTTCTCGCCGAGATAAGCACGTTTTCTGAAATGCCGCTCTCCCGTCACTCTGGTTAAAGTGTTATGAAAAAAAAGGCTGTTGGGGGCTAGGGAGTATCGAGTTGATCATTATACATGAAGAAATAACCAATTTCATCGTTTGGTTTATGTTTTACACGCGTTTTAAATTTTATTGCCGAAATCGCTTTTTCTCGCCGAGATAAGCACGTTTTCTGAAATGCCGCTCTCCCGTCACTCTGGTTAAAGTGTTATGAAAAAAAAGGCTGTTGGGGGCTAGGGAGTATCGAGTTGATCATTATACATGAAGAAATAACCAATTTCATCGTTTGGTTTATGTTTTACACGCGTTTTAAATTTTATTGCCGAAATTGCTTTTTCTCGCCGAGATAAGCACGTTTTCTGAAATGCCGCTCTCCCGTCACTCTGGTTAAAGTGTTATGAAAAAAAAGGCTGTTGGGGGCTAGGGAGTATCGAGTTGATCATTATACATGAAGAAATAACCAATTTCATCGTTTGGTTTATGTTTTACACGCGTTTTAAATTTTTTTGCCGAAATCACTTTTTTTCGCCGAGATAAGCACGTTTTCTGAAATGCCGCTCTCCCGTCACTCTGGTTAAAGTGTTATGAAAAAAAAGGCTGTTGGGGGCTAGGGAGTATCGAGTTGATCATTATACATGAAGAAATAACCAATTTCATCGTTTGGTTTATGTTTTACACGTGTTTTAAATTTTATTGCCGAAATCGCTTTTTCTCGCCGAGATAAGCACGTTTTCTGAAATGCCGCTCTCCCGTCACTCTGGTTAAAGTGTTATGAAAAAAAAGGCTGTTGGGGGCTAGGGAGTATCGAGTTGATCATTATACATGAAGAAATAACCAATTTCATCGTTTGGTTTATGTTATACACGCGTTTTAAATTTTATTGCCGAAATCGCTTTTTCTCGCCGAGATAAGCACGTTTTCTGAATTGCCGCTCTCCCGTCACTCTGGTTAAAGTGTTATGAAAAAAAAGGCTGTTGGGGGCTAGGGAGTATCGAGTTGATCATTATACATGAAGAAATAACCAATTTCATCGTTTGGTTTATGTTTTACACGCGTTTTAAATTTTATTGCCGAAATCGCTTTTTCTCGCCGAGATAAGCACGTTTTCTGAAATGCCGCTCTCCCGTCACTCTGGTTAAAGTGTTATGAAAAAAAAGGCTGTTGGGGGCTAGGGAGTATCGAGTTGATCATTATACATGAAGAAATAACCAATTTCATCGTTTGGTTTATGTTTTACACGCGTTTTAAATTTTATTGCCGAAATCGCTTTTTCTCGCCGAGATAAGCACGTTTTCTGAAATGCCGCTCTCCCGTCACTCTGGTTGAAGTGTTATGAAAAAAAAGGCTGTTGGGGGCTAGGGAGTATCGAGTTGATCATTATACATGAAGAAATAACCAATTTCATCGTTTGGTTTATGTTTTACACGCGTTTTAAATTTTATTGCCGAAATCGCTTTTTCTCACCGAGATAAGCACGTTTTCTGAAATGCCGCTCTCCCGTCACTCTGGTTAAAGTGTTATGAAAAAAAAGGCTGTTGGGGGCTAGGGAGTATCGAGTTGATCATTATACATGAAGAAATAACCAATTTCATCGTTTGGTTTATGTTTTACACGCGTTTTAAATTTTATTGCCGAAATCGCTTTTTCTCACCGAGATAAGCACGTTTTCTGAAATGCCGCTCTCCCGTCACTCTGGTTAAAGTGTTATGAAAAAAAAGGCTGTTGGGGGCTAGGGAGTATCGAGTTGATCATTATACATGAAGAAATAACCAATTTCATCGTTTGGTTTATGTTTTACACGCGTTTTAAATTTAATTGCCGAAATCGCTTTTTCTCGCCGAGATAAGCACGTTTTCTGAAATGCCGCTCTCCCGTCACTCTGGTTAAAGTGTTATGAAAAAAAAGGCTGTTGGGGGCTAGGGAGTATCGAGTTGATCATTATACATGAAGAAATAACCAATTTCATCGTTTGGTTTATGCTTTACACGCGTTTTAAATTTTATTGCCGAAATCGCTTTTTCTCGCCGAGATAAGCACGTTTTCTGAAATGCCGCTCTCCCGTCACTCTGGTTAAAGTGTTATGAAAAAAAAGGCTGTTGGGGGCTAGGGAGTATCGAGTTGATCATTATACATGAAGAAATAACCAATTTCATCGTTTGGTTTATGTTTTACACGCGTTTTAAATTTTATTGCCGAAATCGCTTTTTCTCGCCGAGATAAGCACGTTTTCTGAAATGCCGCTCTCCCGTCACTCTGGTTAAAGTGTTATGAAAAAAAAGGCTGTTGGGGGCTAGGGAGTATCGAGTTGATCATTATACATGAAGAAATAACCAATTTCATCGTTTGGTTTATGTTTTACACGCGTTTTAAATTTTATTGCCGAAATCGCTTTTTCTCGCCGAGATAAGCACGTTTTCTAATATGCCGCTCTCCCGTCACTCTGGTTAAAGTGTTATGAAAAAAAAGGCTGTTGGGGGCTAGGGAGTATCGAGTTGATCATTATACATGAAGAAATAACCAATTTCATCGTTTGGTTTATGTTTTACACGCGTTTTAAATTTTATTGCCGAAATCGCTTTTTCTCGCCGAGATAAGCACGTTTTCTGAAATGCCGCTCTCCCGTCACTCTGGTTAAATTGTTATGGAAAAAAAGGCTGTTGGGGGCTAGGGAGTATCGAGTTGATCATTATACATGAAGAAATAACCAATTTCATCGTTTGGTTTATGTTTTACACGCGTTTTAAATTTTATTGCCGAAATCGCTTTTTCTCGCCGAGATAAGCACGTTTTCTGAAATGCCGCTCTCCCGTCACTCTGGTTAAAGTGTTATGAAAAAAAAGGCTGTTGGGGGCTAGGGAGTATCGAGTTGATCATTATACATGAAGAAATAACCAATTTCATCGTTTGGTTTATGTTTTACACGCGTTTTAAATTTTATTGCCGAAATCGCTTTTTCTCGCCGAGATAAGCACGTTTTCTGAAATGCCGCTCTCCCGTCACTCTGGTTAAAGTGTTATGAAAAAAAAGGCTGTTGGGGGCTAGGGAGTATCGAGTTGATCATTATACATGAAGAAATAACCAATTTCATCGTTTGGTTTATGTTTTACACGCGTTTTAAATTTTATTGCCGAAATCGCTTTTTCTCACCGAGATAAGCACGTTTTCTGAAATGCCGCTCTCCCGTCACTCTGGTTAAAGTGTTATGAAAAAAAAGGCTGTTGGGGGCTAGGGAGTATCGAGTTGATCATTATACATGAAGAAATAACCAATTTCATCGTTTGGTTTATGTTTTACACGCGTTTTAAATTTAATTGCCGAAATCGCTTTTTCTCGCCGAGATAAGCACGTTTTCTGAAATGCCGCTCTCCCGTCACTCTGGTTAAAGTGTTATGAAAAAAAAGGCTGTTGGGGGCTAGGGAGTATCGAGTTGATCATTATACATGAAGAAATAACCAATTTCATCGTTTGGTTTATGTTTTACACGCGTTTTAAATTTTATTGCCGAAATCGCTTTTTCTCGCCGAGATAAGCACGTTTTCTGAAATGCCGCTCTCCCGTCACTCTGGTTAAAGTGTTATGAAAAAAAAGGCTGTTGGGGGCTAGGGAGTATCGAGTTGATCATTATACATGAAGAAATAATCAATTTCATCGTTTGGTTTATGTTTTACACGCGTTTTAAATTTTATTGCCGAAATTGCTTTTTCTCGCCGAGATAAGCACGTTTTCTGAAATGCCGCTCTCCCGTCACTCTGGTTAAAGTGTTATGAAAAAAAAGGCTGTTGGGGGCTAGGGAGTATCGAGTTGATCATTATACATGAAGAAATAACCAATTTCATCGTTTGGTTTATGTTTTACACGCGTTTTAAATTTTATTGCCGAAATCGCTTTTTCTCGCCGAGATAAGCACGTTTTCTGAAATGCCGCTCTCCCGTCACTCTGGTTAAAGTGTTATGAAAAAAAAGGCTGTTGGGGGCGAGGGAGTATCGAGTTGATCATTATACATGAAGAAATAACCAATTCCATCGTTTGGTTTATGCTTTACACGCGTTTTAAATTTTATTGCCGAAATCGCTTTTTCTCGCCGAGATAAGCACGTTTTCTGAAATGCCGCTCTCCCGTCACTCTGGTTAAAGTGTTATGAAAAAAAAGGCTGTTGGGGGCTAGGGAGTATCGAGTTGATCATTATACATGAAGAAATAACCAATTTCATCGTTTGGTTTATGTTTTACACGCGTTTTAAATTTTATTGCCGAAATCGCTTTTTCTCGCCGAGATAAGCACGTTTTCTGAAATGCCGCTCTCCCGTCACTCTGGTTAAAGTGTTATGAAAAAAAAGGCTGTTGGGGGCTAGGGAGTATCGAGTTGATCATTATACATGAAGAAATAACCAATTTCATCGTTTGGTTTATGTTTTACACGCATTTTAAATTTTATTGCCGAAATCGCTTTTTCTCGCCGAGATAAGCACGTTTTCTGAAATGCCGCTCTCCCGTCACTCTGGTTAAAGTGTTATGAAAAAAAGGCTGTTGGGGGCTAGGGAGTATCGAGTTGATCATTATACATGAAGAAATAACCAATTTCATCGTTTGGTTTATGTTTTACACGCGTTTTAAATTTTATTGCCGAAATCGCTTTTTCTCGCCGAGATAAGCACGTTTTCTGAAATGCCGCTCTCCCGTCACTCTGGTTAAAGTGTTATGAAAAAAAAGGCTGTTGGGGGCTAGGGAGTATCGAGTTGATCATTATACATGAAGAAATAACCAATTTCATCGTTTGGTTTATGTTTTACACGCGTTTTAAATTTTATTGCCGAAATCGCTTTTTCTCGCCGAGATAAGCACGTTTTCTGAAATGCCGCTCTCCCGTCACTCTGGTTAAAGTGTTATGAAAAAAAAGGCTGTTGGGGGCTAGGGAGTATCGAGTTGATCATTATACATGAAGAAATAATCAATTTCATCGTTTGGTTTATGTTTTACACGCGTTTTAAATTTTATTGCCGAAATCGCTTTTTCTCGCCGAGATAAGCACGTTTTCTGAAATGCCGCTCTCCCGTCACTCTGGTTAAAGTGTTATGAAAAAAAGGCTGTTGGGGGCTAGGGAGTATCGAGTTGATCATTATACATGAAGAAATAACCAATTTCATCGTTTGGTTTATGTTTTACACGCGTTTTAAATTTTATTGCCGAAATCGCTTTTTCTCGCCGAGATAAGCACGTTTTCTGAAATGCCGCTCTCCCGTCACTCTGGTTAAAGTGTTATGAAAAAAAAGGCTGTTCGGGGCTAGGGAGTATCGAGTTGATCATTATACAAGAAGAAATAACCAATTTCATCGTTTGGTTTATGTTTTACACGCGTTTTAAATTTTATTGCCGAAATCGCTTTTTCTCGCCGAGATAAGCACGTTTTCTGAAATGCCGCTCTCCCGTCACTCTGGTTAAAGTGTTATGGAAAAAAAGGCTGTTGGGGGCTAGGGAGTATCGAGTTGATCATTATACATGAAGAAATAACCAATTTCATCGTTTGGTTTATGTTTTACACGCGTTTTAAATTTTATTGCCGAAATCGCTTTTTCTCGCCGAGATAAGCACGTTTTCTGAAATGCCGCTCTCCCGTCACTCTGGTTAAAGTGTTATGAAAAAAAAGGCTGTTGGGGGCTTGGGAGTATCGAGTTGATCATTATACATGAAGAAATAACCAATTTCATCGTTTGGTTTATGTTTTACACGCGTTTTAAATTTTATTGCCGAAATCGCTTTTTCTCCCCGAGATAAGCACGTTTTCTGAAATGCCGCTCTCCCGTCACTCTGGTTAAAGTGTTATGAAAAAAAAGGCTGTTGGGGGCTAGGGAGTATCGAGTTGATCATTATACATGAAGAAATAACCAATTTCATCGTTTGGTTTATGTTTTACACGCGTTTTAAATTTTATTGCCGAAATCGCTTTTTCTCGCCGAGATAAGCACGTTTTCTGAAATGCCGCTCTCCCGTCACTCTGGTTAAAGTGTTATGAAAAAAAAGGCTGTTGGGGGCTAGGGAGTATCGAGTTGATCATTATACATGAAGAAATAACCAATTTTATCGTTTGGTTTATGTTTTATACGCGTTTTAAATGTTATTGCCGAAATCGCTTTTACTCGCCGAGATAAGCACGTTTTCTGAAATGCCGCTCTCCCGTCACTCTGGTTAAAGTGTTATGAAAAAAAAGGCTGTTGGGGGCTAGGGAGTATCGAGTTGATCATTATACATGAAGAAATAACCAATTTCATCGTTTGGTTTAGGTTTTACACGCGTTTTAAATTTTATTGCCGAAATCGCTTTTTCTCGCCGAGATAAGCACGTTTTCTAATATGCCGCTCTCCCGTCACTCTGGTTAAAGTGTTATGAAAAAAAAGGCTGTTGGGGGCTAGGGAGTATCGAGTTGATCATTATACATGAAGAAATAACCAATTTCATCGTTTGGTTTATGTTTTACACGCGTTTTAAATTTTATTGCCGAAATCGCTTTTTCTCGCCGAGATAAGCACGTTTTCTGAAATGCCGCTCTCCCGTCACTCTGGTTAAATTGTTATGGAAAAAAAGGCTGTTGGGGGCTAGGGAGTATCGAGTTGATCATTATACATGAAGAAATAACCAATTTCATCGTTTGGTTTATGTTTTACACGCGTTTTAAATTTTATTGCCGAAATCGCTTTTTCTCGCCGAGATAAGCACGTTTCCTGAAATGCCGCTCTCCCGTCACTCTGGTTAAAGTGTTATGAAAAAAAAGGCTGTTGGGGGCTAGGGAGTATCGAGTTGATCATTATACATGAAGAAATAACCAATTTCATCGTTTGGTTTATGTTTTACACGCGTTTTAAATTTTATTGCCGAAATCGCTTTTTCTCGCCGAGATAAGCACGTTTTCTGAAATGCCGCTCTCCCGTCACTCTGGTTAAAGTGTTATGAAAAAAAAGGCTGTTGGGGGCTAGGGAGTATCGAGTTGATCATTATACATGAAGAAATAACCAATTTCATCGTTTGGTTTATGTTTTACACGCGTTTTAAATTTTATTGCCGAAATCGCTTTTTCTCGCCGAGATAAGCACGTTTTCTGAAATGCCGCTCTCCCGTCACTCTGGTTAAAGTGTTGTGAAAAAAAAGGCTGTTGGGGGCTAGGGAGTATCGAGTTGATCATTATACATGAAGAAATAACCAATTTCATCGTTTGGTTTATGTTTTACACGCGTTTTAAATTTTATTGCCGAAATCGCTTTTTCTCGCCGAGATAAGCACGTTTTCTGAAATGCCGCTCTCCCGTCACTCTGGTTAAAGTGTTATGAAAAAAAAGGCTGTTGGGGGCTAGGGAGTATCGAGTTGATCATTACACATGAAGAAATAACCAATTTCATCGTTTGGTTTATGTTTTACACGCGTTTTAAATTTTATTGCCGAAATCGGTTTTTCTCGCCGAGATAAGCACGTTTTCTGAAATGCCGCTCTCCCGTCACTCTGGTTATGGTGTTATGAAAAAAAAGGCTGTGGGGGCTAGGGAGTATCGAGTTGATCATTATACATGAAGAAATAACCAATTTCATCGTTTGGTTTATGTTTTACACGCGTTTTAAATTTTATTGCCGAAATCGCTTTTTTCTCGCCGAGATAAGCACGTTTTCTGAAATGCCGCTCTCCCGTCACTCTGGTTATGGTGTTATGAAAAAAAAGGCTGTTGGGGGCTAGGGAGTATCGAGTTGATCATTATACATGAAGAAATAACCAATTTCATCGTTTGGTTTATGTTTTACACGCGTTTTAAATTTTATTGCCGAAATCGCTTTTTCTCGCCGAGATAAGCACGTTTTCTGAAATGCCGCTCTCCCGTCACTCTGGTTAAAGTGTTATGAAAAAAAAGGCTGTTGGGGGCTAGGGAGTATCGAGTTGATCATTATACATGAAGAAATAACCAATTTCATCGTTTGGTTTATGTTTTACACGCATTTTAAATTTTATTGCCGAAATCGCTTTTTCTCGCCGAGATAAGCACGTTTTCTGAAATGCCGCTCTCCCGTCACTCTGGTTAAAGTGTTATGAAAAAAAAGGCTGTTGGGAGCTAGGGAGTATCGAGTTGATCATTATACATGAAGAAATAACCAATTTCATCGTTTGGTTTATGTTTTACACGCGTTTTAAATTTTATTGCCAAAATCGCTTTTTCTCGCCGAGATAAGCACGTTTTCTGAAATGCCTCTCTCCCGTCACTCTGGTTATGGTGTTATGAAAAAAAAGGCTGTTGGGGGCTAGGGAGTGTCGAGTTGATCATTATACATGAAGAAATAACCAATTTCATCGTTTGGTTTATGTTTTACACGCGTTTTAAATTTTATTGCCGAAATCGCTTTTTCTCGCCGAGATAAGCACGTTTTCTGAAATGCCGCTCTCCCGTCACTCTGGTTAAAGTGTTGTGAAAAAAAAGGCTGTTGGGGGCTAGGGAGTATCGAGTTGATCATTATACATGAAGAAATAACCAATTTCATCGTTTGGTTTATGTTTTACACGCGTTTTAAATTTTATTGCCGAAATCGCTTTTTCTCGCCGAGATAAGCACGTTTTCTGAAATGCCGCTCTCCCGTCACTCTGGTTAAAGTGTTATGAAAAAAAAGGCTGTTGGGGGCTAGGGAGTATCGAGTTGATCATTACACATGAAGAAATAACCAATTTCATCGTTTGGTTTATGTTTTACACGCGTTTTAAATTTTATTGCCGAAATCGCTTTTTCTCGCCGAGATAAGCACGTTTTCTGAAATGCCGCTCTCCCGTCACTCTGGTTATGGTGTTATGAAAAAAAAGGCTGTGGGGGCTAGGGAGTATCGAGTTGATCATTATACATGAAGAAATAACCAATTTCATCGTTTGGTTTATGTTTTACACGCGTTTTAAATTTTATTGCCGAAATCGCTTTTTCTCGCCGAGATAAGCACGTTTTCTGAAATGCCGCTCTCCCGTCACTCTGGTTATGGTGTTATGAAAAAAAAGGCTGTTGGGGGCTAGGGAGTATCGAGTTGATCATTATACATGAAGAAATAACCAATTTCATCGTTTGGTTTATGTTTTACACGCGTTTTAAATTTTATTGCCGAAATCGCTTTTTCTCGCTGAGATAAGCACGTTTTCTGAAATGCCGCTCTCCCCCCCAAGAACAACAATCCCAACCACCCAAACAACAACCCCAACCCAAACAACCCCCCAATAACCAACAACAACCCCAAAAACAACAATCCCCAACAACCCCAACAACAACAACCCCCCCAACAACAACCCCCCCAACAACAACCACCCCAACCACAACCTCCGCAACCACCCCAACAACATCAACCACCCCAACAACAACCCCGCCCAACAACCCCCCAACGACAACCCCAACCACAACCCCCCCAACAACAACCCCAATAACCACAACAACAACAACAACAACCCCCCCCCCCCCAACAACAACGAAAGATTTCATGACCACAGATGTCAGAGCGACAGGTCATTCAATCCTGTAATGGCATTCTTGGCCACTGGAACGATGGTGGAGCTCTTGAAGCACGAGGCCACCTCACACAGCTCCAGGGAGCGGTTGAAGATCCGTAAACAGGTGGGTGCCAGCTGCTCAGCACAGACTTTCAAGCAGGAGGGTGACACGCCGTCTGGGCCCAGTGCCTTCCTGATCTTTCGTCTCCGGAACACCTGCCGCACTTCCTCCTCACAGATCTGGAGTGCGGGCACGGCCTCTGCAAGAGAGAGAGTAGGTGATGGAGGTGTGGACAGAGCGGTTGTGAGGGGAAGGGAATATGTAGATTGTGCTGCAGGAGGTCAAGTTGTGTGGGATGACCGATCAAACCTGCAGTATCAGTAGAACCTGTTCAGCTGGTTAGTAAGCCTTGGGCTCTCCACAGGACGGGGGGTTCATTTCTTGAAGCGTGTGATGCTCTGCAAACCTTTCCACACTGTTGAGGGATCAGGATTGGCAGAGAGGTGTCTCTCCAGGCTCTCCCCGTAACACCTCCTGGTTTTCCTCACCTCTCAGTTCAGTGTCTCTGGTCTGCTTGAACATGTCCCGGTCGCCGCCCTTGTAGGCATCCTCCGTGGCTTTCCGCAGCCTCCAGAGGTTCGGTGTAAACCAAGATTTGTCGTTGTTGTACGTGCAGAAGGTCTTAGTCTGCACACACAGATCCTCACATAAACAGATGTATGATGTGGCAGTGTCAGCTAGTTCATGCAGGTCTGAAGTTGCAGCTTTGAAAACTCCCCAATCGGTGCAGTCAAAGCAGGCTTGAAGGTCCAGCCTTGACTCCATTGTCCACTTCCTCACAGTCCTCACTACAGGCTCATACGTTTTTAATTTCTACCTGTAGGCCAGGACCAGATGAACTAGACAGTGGTCCGACAGGCCTAAAGCTGCACGAGCAACAGACAACAACCCCAACATCAACCCCCCCAACAACAACCACCACAACAACCCCAACATCATTCCCCCAACAACAACCCCCCCCCAACAACAACCACCCCCCCAACAACAACCACCCCCCCCAACAACAACCACCACAACAACCCCAACATCATTCCCCCAACAACAACCACCTCCCCCAACAACAACCACCCCCCCAACGACAACCACGCCCCCAACAACAACCACCCCCCCAACATCAACCCCAACAACAACCACCCCCCCAACAACAACCCCAACAACAACCTCAACATTCCCCCCAAAAACATCAACCCCCCAACAACATCAACAACAAAACCAACAACCCCAAACCCAACGACAACCCCCCCAAACGACCCCAACATCCCCCCCAACAACAACCCCAACCCCCACAACAACAACCCCAACCCCCACAACAACAACCCCAACCCCCACAACAACAACAACCCCAACCCCCACAACAACAACAACCCCAACCCCCCCCCCCCCCCAACAACAACAACAACCCGAACCCCCCCAACAACAACAACAACCCCAACTCCCCCAACAACAACAACAACCCCAACCCCCCCAACAACAACAACAACCCCAACGCCCCCAACAACCCCCCCAGCAACCCCCAAAACAACCCCAATAACATCAACCCCCCCAACAACAACTGCAGCAACAACCCTAACCCCAACAACCACCACCCCAACAACAACCCCTGCAACAACAACCACCACCACCCCAACAACAACCCCCGCAACAACATCAACCCCCCCAACAACAACCCCAAAAACAACAACCCCCCCCAACAACAACCTCCCGAAAGATTTCATGACCACAGATGTCAGAGCGACAGGTCTGTAGTCATTCAAACCTGTGATGGCGGGCTTCTTGGCCACCGGTACGATGATGGAGCTCTTGAAGCACGAGGGCATCTCACATAGCTCCAGGGAGCGGTTGAAGATCCGTGCAAAGGTGGGTGCCAGCTTCTCAGCACAGGCTTTCAAGCAGGAGGGTGACACGCCGTCTGGGCCCGGCGCCTTCCTGATCTTTTGTCTCCGGAACACCTGGCGCACTTCCTCCTCACGGATCTGGAGTGTGGGCACGGTCTCTGCAAGAGAGAGAGAGAGAGTAGGTGACGGAGGTGTGGACGGAGGTGTGGACAGAGCAGTTGTGAGGGGAAGGGAGCATGTAGATTGTGCTGCAGGAGGTCAAGTTGTGTGGGAGGACCGATCAAACCTGCAGTAGAACCTGTTCAACTGGTTAGCAAGCCTTGGGCTCTCCACAGGACGGGGTGTTCGTTTCTTGAAGCGCGTGATGCTCTGCAAACCTTTCCACACTGTTGAGGGATCAGGATTGGCAGAGAGGTGTCTCTCCAGGCTCTCCCCGTAACACCTCCTGGCTTTCCTGACCTCTCGGTTCAGTGTTTCTGGTCTGCTTGAACAGGTCCCGGTACCGCTCTTGTAGACCTCCTAATTGGCTTTGCGCAGCCTCCAGAGGTTCGGTGTAACCCAAGGTTTGTCGTTGTTGTACGTGCAGAAGGTCTTAATCTGCACAGACAGATCCTCACAAAAACAGATGTATGATCTGACAGTGAGTTCATGCAGGTCTGAAGTTGCAGCTTTGAAAACTCCCCAATCCGTGCAGTCAAAGCTGGCTTGAAGGTCCTGCCTTGACTCCACTGTCCACTTCCTCACAGTCCTCACTACAGGCTTAGAAGATTTTAGTTTCTACCTGTAGGCCGGGACCAGATGAACTAGACAGTGGTCCGAGATGCCTAAAGCTGCACAACCAAGCCACAGACAACAACCCCAACAACATCACCCCCCCAACAACAACAACCCCAACAACAACTCCAACATCATTCCCGCCCAACAACAACCCCAACAACATCAACCCCCCCGACAACAATAACTACAACCCCAATAACATCAACCCCCCAACAACCCCAACATCAAGTCCCAACAACAACCCCAAACACAACAACCCCAACAACATCAACCCCCCAACAACAACTCCAACATCATCCCCCCCCCAACAACAACCACAACATCAACCCCCTGACAACAACAACCACAGCCCCAATAACATAAACCCCCCAACAACAACAACAACAACCCCAAACCCAACAACAAAACCCCCAACAACAACAACCCCAAACCCAACAACAAAAACCCCAACAACAACCCCAACAACCCTAACCCAAACTACAACAACAACCCCAACAACAACCCTAACCCAAACAACAATAACAACAACCCCAACATCAACCCCTCCAATAACACCAAAAGCAACCCCCCCAACAACAAACCCAAGAACCCCAACCCCAACAACCCCCCCAACAACACCACCCCCAACAACAACCAACAACCCCCCAACAACACCCCCCCCCCTACAGCCCCAAAAACAACCCCAATAACATCAACCCTCCCCAACACCAACCACAATAACATCAACCCCCCAACCACAATCCAAAAAACAACCCTAATCCCAACAACCACCACCCCAACAACAACAACCCACGCCAACAACAACCCACGCCAATAACAACCCACGCCAACAACAACCCACGCAACAACAACCCACGCAACAACACCTCACACAGCTCCAGGGAGCGATTGAAGATCCATGCAAAGGTGGGTGCCAGCTGCTCAGCACAGGCTTTCAAGCACGAGGGTGACACGCCGTCTGGGCCCGGTGCCTTCCTGATCTTATGTCTCCGGAACACCTGCCGCACTTCCTCCTCACGGATTTGGAGTGCGGGCACGGCCTCTGCAAGAGAGAGAGTAGGTGACAGCGATGACGGAGGTGTGGAAAGAGCGGTTGGGAGGGGAGTATGTAGATTGTGCTGCAGGAGGTCCAGTTGTGTGGGAGGACCGATCAAACCTGCAGTAGAACTCCATCAGCTGGTTAGCAAGCCTTGGGCTCTCCACAGGACAGGGGGTTCATTTCTTGAAGCACGTGATGCTCTGGAAACCTTTCCACACTGTTGGGGGATCAGGATTGGCAGAGAGGTGTCTCTCCAGGCACTCCCCGTAACACCTCCTGGCTTTCCTGACCTCTCGGTTCAATGTGTTTCTGGTCTGCTTGAACAGGTCCCGGTCGCCACTCCTGTAGGCCTTAGGACACAGAAAACACACAAAATAAGACAAAGAAGCAGAGAGCGACCCATGGAGGCTGCCGTCCGAGGCGCCATCTTGGTCTCATGAGACTGCTCAAGAGGTTCAACCTGCCGCGGGAGCTGCTGAAGACCTTCTACACTGCCAT